>NW_005361873.1:408787-425022 GCF_000412655.1 Myotis brandtii | reverse complement strand
TGCTGAAAACATCGATACAATGTTGCGGTCCGAGCCCGGCTGAATGGAAGCCGGTTTCTGGGGTTTTGTTTAGCTTCTTATTTGCAACATAGTACATAGTTGCTTAGAGTTGCAGCTGAGAGGCCGGCAAGTGAGGCGGGGAACGTTGGAGTCCGCAGCAAGCAAGCCTCATGCTCGCTTCAGTGCCTGGCTGCCGGCCGCCATCTTGGCTGACAGTTAATTTGCATATACTCACTGATTAGCCAATGAAAAGGGTAGCGGTCGTACGCTAATTACCATGTTTCTCTTTTATTAGTGTAGATTATATATATATATGAGAAGAGAGAGAGAGAGAGAGAGAGAGAATTAACAAATACAATTGTAAGATATTTAAAGTGTACATTGTGATGATTTAATACATGTGAAAGAAATATATATAGAGAGAGAGAGAGAGAGAGAGAGAGAATTAACAAATACAATTGTAAGATATTTAAAGTGTACATTGTGATGATTTAATACACATTGTGAAAGAATTCCTCCCATCTAGTTAATAATTAACATATATCCTATACAATAAAGTGCTAATATGCTAATTAGACCAAAAGGCAGAACGACCATCCGGATGACCTTCCAGTTGAAGTGGGGCTGCAAGGGCTGAGCCGCTTGCACAAATTTTGTGCACCAGGCCTCCTCTAGCATATGTGTGTATATATTTACACACACACATACATACATGATGAGAACATTTAAGTTCTACTCTCTTAGCAAATTTCAATTATACAATACAGTCACCATGCTGTACATTAAAACCTCAGAACTAATCAATCTTAGAGCTGAAAGTTTATATCCTTTTATCAACCTCTCCCTATTTCCCCAACCACCCAACCCATCAATGACTTCTCTGCTCTCTTTCTATGACTTTTTTTTTCTGGCTCCACATGTTAGTGATTCCAAGCAGTTTTTGTCTCTCTTTTGTCCGGCTTGTTTCACCTAGCATAATGTCCTCAAGGTGTATCCATGGATTTACAGATGGCAGGATTTCCTTCTTTCTCATGGCTAAATAATATTTAATTGTATACATACATATATTTTCTTTATCTATTCATCCACTGAATGACCATTAGGTTGTTTCTATATCTTGGCTACTCTGCACAGTGCTGCAATGTATATGGGAGTGCAGCTATCTAATCAATAAACTGTCTTCATTTCTTTTGGATATGTACCCATAAGTGAAAATGCTGGAACATATTATGGTAGTTCTATTTTCAATTTTTTTAGGAACCTCCATATTGTTTTCAATAGTGGCTGACCCAATTTACATAACCTCCAACAGTGAACAAGGGGTTCCCTTCTGTCCACATGCTCATCAACAGTTGTTATTTCTTATCTTTCTGATAATAGCTATTCTAATAGGTGTGAGTGATATCTCATTGAGATTTTGATTTGCATTTGCCTGACATTCCCTGATGTGATGTTGAGCACCTTCTCATGTATCCTTTGACCATCTGTATGTCTTCTTTAAAGAAATGTCTATTCAGACCGTCTACCCATTTTTAATGGCATTGTTTGGGGAGGGGTTGTTTTTTGTTTTTGCTATTGAATTGTATGAGTTCTTTATATATTTTGGATACTAGCTCCTTATCAAATATATAATTTGCAAAAACTTCCAATCAGTAGTTGTTTTTTCATTTTGTTGATGGTTTCCTTTGCTGTGCAGAAGCTTTTTAGTATGACATAAGATAAGTAAATAAGTTTGACTTATTTTTGTTTTTGTTTCTTGTGCTTTTGGTATCAGATTCAAAAAAAAATCATTGCCAAATATGTCAAAGAGCTCACTGCCTATGTTTTCTTCTTGAAGTTTTGTGGATTTGGGTCTTACATTCAAGTTTTTAATCCATTTTGAGTTAATTTTGTGTATAGTGTAAGACAGCTGACAAGTATATTTTTTCCATGTGTCTGTTTAGTTCTCCCAATGTAATTTATTGAAGAGACTGTCCTTTCCCATTGTGTATTTTTGTATCTTTTGTCATAAATTAATTAACCATATATGTGTGGTTTTATTTCTGGGCTCTTTATTCTGTTCCATTGATCTATGTGTCTGTTTTTATGCCAATAACCTTGTTTTACTATAGTTTTGAAATATAGTTGAAATTAGGGAGCATGATCTATTGTTTTTCTTTCTCATAACTGCTTTGGCTATTTAGGTGTTTTTTTGGTGGAGGGGGGTTCCATTTAGGATTGTTTGTTCTATTTCTGTGAAAAGCACCATTGGAATTTTCATAAGGATTGCACTAGATCAGTAGATTGCTTTGGGTAATATGGATACTTTAACAATATTGATTCAAAATATCTTAATTCATGTCTTCAATTTTTTTCATAATGTCTTGCAGTTTTAAATATACAGGTCACTCACCTCCTTGGTTAAATTTATTTCTAGGTATTTTACTCTTTCTGATGCAATTGCAAATACAATTGGTGTTTGTGTTTTTTTTAATTCTCTGATAGTTCATTGTTAGTGTATGGAAACACAACAGATTTTTGTGCATTAATTTTTGTATCCTGCAACTTTACTGAATTCATTTATTAGTTCTAACAGGTTTTTATGGTATATTTAGGGTTTTCTATATACAACGTCATATCATCTGCAAATTATTCCTCTACTGGCTATTCAAACCAACGAATTTCTTCTATTTTTATTCCCTAAGCACTGAAATAAGTAGTGTCTAAAAACAGCCTTATAAATTTACCTCCCCAAGTCCACATTCTTAAAGTATCTATATAATATTTATATAGTATTTCTAGGGAGAGACATTGTTATTAGTTAAAGTAGTATATCACTTTTCTGAAAACTGTAAATCCATATATCAGCTGAACTTTGATTCACTTCTTTGATCTTCCCCTTAACAACACTCTACTTATCACAAGGTTATCCATTAAATAAAAATTCTATAGAGGAGATGGAAGAGGGCATTTACATTGTTCAGCATATATTATTTTATGAGACATATTGTGAGTAGATGTGTTCCTTATTCTCTCACCTCCATATAAGAAATACACACAAAATATACCGAAGACTATTTTACTAAAATTTTTATGATGCAGAGAAGAATATGCATGGCTACAATACAAGGATGCCATGCATATACCTGAAGTGTGTTTGGAGACAATTCTTCAGGGGTCTCTCACATACCTGCACATTTTATGAGAGAACCACTTACTACTACCTTTTGTTTGACACTATCATTTCAAAGATGATTGTGTAATGAACACACTTGGAAGATAATGACAATGTCTCCCTTTAAAGCAACAGTTCTCAGTCAAGTGTGATTTTGTCCCTCAGGGGACAATTAGGTAATGTCTAAAGACATTTTTTATTGCCATGACTGAGGGTGCTACTGGCATCTAGTGCACAAAGGCCAGGGAACTGCTGAACCTACAATGCACAGCACAGCTGCCCACAACAAAGGATAATCTGGTCCAAAACATCAATAGTGCTGAGGCTGAGAAAAGCACACTTTAGAGCAAAGAGAGGACATGCTTGCTGCCCTTTATAAAATGTTCAGGTTCCCTAAGCTCAGGGTTCATCTCCTATAATGTATCCTACTGTTTGTGCAGGAGTCATATGGAAATAGAAGAGATATAAGACATATATGGGTAAATCAGTGATTGGACAATGAAAGAATAGATGGCACAGGTTGGCTCTGAATGTACAGCCTTTAGAATCAAAATCAAAATTTTCTGTAGACATGCACATATTTGAAAATAATGGCACTGGAATGAAGGCAGAAAGAATCCTATTAATAAAAGCCTATGTGGTCATCACACCCTCATGCCATGACACCCTCAAGCTGCAACGAGCGATCGCCAGGAAGCTGCATGCGCAGTGGGTGCACACGGGTGGGCAGGGGCTTGATGCTGTGTGTGTAGCATGGAGGCGGGGCTCGCGGCAAGGCCTGGGGGTTGGGACCCTTGGTTCCGGCCTACTTCTTTGGGGCAATCCATCAAGGAGCCCCGGGTGGGTGGGCGGGGCCTACCTCTTTGGGGCGATCGATCACGGGGCTCCCGCACTGTGAGAGGGCACAGGGCAGACTGGGGGACCCCCCCTCCCCAAGTGCACAAATTTCATGCACCAGGCCTCTAGTATAAAACAGTGTCTATGAATTACCTGCATCGGATCAAGTTGATTAAATCTCAAAATATATTTCTGCAACCTTTGCCTTACTCCCTCATCACTGTCCCTGCTCTCCCTAAACTTCTAGCTTAGAACCTCTTGGTCCCTAGGCTCAGAAATTGGTGATTTCAATAAGCTTCCCAGTTACCCTTGACCTCACAATGTCTGAAAACCAATAGAATTGCTCTTAGTTTTATACATACAGTATGTTGTAGTCAGAGTTCCAATTGTTTTACCTCCTAGCTTCATCATCCATTCTTGTTCAAAATCCACTCTTCCATCTTTCCTGTAAAAAGGAAAAGGTATCCCCACTCTTTGCCAAGCTGTTCTTAACCTCCACTTGTTGATCAATACCTCCCTTTCTCCTTCCTTAGTCCACACCTTACAATTTATATTATAAACATAATTCAGTGTCTCAACATAAAGAGACACTGAATTACATTTCTGTGGGGCTGAAAGTATGGTTGAATTCATCATTCAGATCATTTTAAATTATAGGCTGAAGCAGCAAGATAAAAGTTGAATGCAGGATAAAATTTTTAAAAAGCTAATGACTGAACATCAACTTTTACATGCACAGCTGGGTTCTTGATGAATTTTTAGGTGATAATGGTCCTTTTACAAAAGGGAAAAAGAGAACAAAGAGACAGAGATAAAAACTACTAGGCAGCCCCTTTCAGTTTAAAATGTGAAGTTAGGTAAGGAAGAAGAAGGTTTGCTGAACAGAGCTGTGGTTCAGGGTCCCTTTGCTTTGATTCTTCTTGAGTGCCCATCGTTACAACTGCCAGGGACGTTTCCTAATAATAAAAGACTTGCTTCTAAGGCCTACCCGTCTTAGCAGTACTGAGTAATTTTTACTACTACTCAATTTAGATTGTTATATAATTGTTATAACCATAAAAGTAGAAGGTTCCTTTCCATTAATTTTGCTAACCATTTAAAATGCTTTCCATTTAGATTTGTTCCCACTTTGTTTTTTATTTTGGTAGGCATTTATATATATTATTTCAGAGAGGAAGGGAAAGGGATAGAAACAAAAATGATGAGAATCATCAATTAGCTGCCTCCTGCATACCCCACACTGGGGATTGAGCCCGCAGCCTGGGCATGTGCCCTGACTGGGTATCGAACTATGATGTCCTGGTTCATAGGTCAGCACTCAACCACTGAGCTATGCCAGCAGGGCTTAGTAGGCATTTTAAAGTATGGCTTTTAAGCATTTTTAGTTCTAAAATGTTGGCTGCTACATTTTAATGTAATATCCTTTAAGAAACTAATTAAAGGTGATGTCCATCAAACCAAATACTTATTGCTATTCAGTGCCACTCCCAACTTTTAAATGTTTACTGACATTTTCAGTTGATTTTTTTCTTACTACTCAATGTAGAATAGCAGTGCTATGCCTGAGCAACTGTGTGGGGTTTTTTTCATCCTATAGACATATCAATAAACCATCATATTGTCCTCTCTACTTGGATTTTCAGAAAGTTCAAAACCAAATCTATGGCCTACCTCTAGTACACATAAAGGAAGCCTCAATCACTCAAACTGTGAACTCACCTCACTCCACATATGCTATTTTTTCATGTTATTTTCTCTTTTGCTTAATTTGTTTATTTGGTTGTATCATGTATTCTTTCAGAGTTGCTTAAATAATTTTTGGAACCAAAAAGAATATAAGGAATTAGCAGAAGAACATATATACATAACCCATAGATACAGACAACAGTGTGGTGATGGCCAGAGGGAAGAGGGGATAGGGCTGGGTGGAGGTGGGCAAAGGGTGGGAAGAAATGGGAACATCTGTAATAAACGTCAATAACTTAAAAAAAGAAAAAAATATAAACAAATAAGTTAGCCTCAATCATTGCCAGAGTTTCCACTGAAACAGTTTTGCCTCATTATGCTCACCAACTCTTGGTTGACAAAAATCATCATTAAAAATAAAAATGTCCCTAAGTGAATGCTAAGTCAGTCATCAAGACATCTGCATCATTTATTCAATAACATAAACCTGAAATTACCATTTGGTCCCATTAGTCGCCCATGTACACACAGTCTTCCCAGAGGCTAAGCAGAAAACTTCCTTTCTTCCATCTGCTGCTTGTTGATGCAGCCAAGCATTCCTAGGAAAGCCCTAGAGCCACAAACTTCTCCTCCCTTTCTTTTCCTTGCAGCATCAGCAATTAGGAAGGCACAAAACAAAAATAAACTAACGAAATCCCACCCAGCAAGCCTCCAAAGGGGCAGCATTTACTTGTTTCCCTGCTCTTGGCTGCTCAGTGGTACTTGGCATTACCTGCCTCTTACTGGCATGTTTCTTTATATTTGTACAGAAAAATCAGGCTTGCTTTCAATTCTATTTGTTTGGCTTTCTGTTCTTGATAAGCAATATATTTTAAAAGGGTCTGTGCTCTTAGCTTACTATTATTCATTTAAGAGCATTTCAACCTGGATGCAGAGCCCAAATATGGGAAGGAATGTGCACAGATGATTTCCCGAGTACAATTCAGTGCATCCTTTTAAGGGAACTCCTTCATATCAACAACTCTCCTGGCAATATACAACTGCGGGACTGTGACTTTTACCCAGGCTGCTAAGGAACAAGGGTCTTTGCAGTGACGCAGGAAGCCGAGGAGGAAGAGCCTGCTAAATGTATTTGGTGACTCATACCATTTGCTCTCCAGTGCACTTGGAGTTTGCTCATTAGCATCAGTGCTGGGGGCTAATGGATACTCAGTAGGAAGTAATTTTTCTTTGTAAATGTCTGGTGAAAAATGGAAATGAAAACCCTGTGAGGGCTTGCTTCCTGATAAAGCTTTCCAAGGCCGAAAGAGATTGTGTGTCTGGAGGTCTGTTATGAGGTTCAGTTGTAAATTTGGTGTTCTTAGGACTGATTGTCTTTCTCCTAAAATAGGCTTTCAATCATAAAAACAAAGTATGAAAAATAAGAATAGCTAAGTCAGAGGTTGTATTTATTTCTATTGTCTATTTGTTTCTTCTAAATTATTAGAGGAATATTTTTAACTACCACACATTCATTATGTATCCAAGCACCAGTAGTATGTTCATCAATGTTTGACAACTCTCTCTGGGAGGCGGGGGGAGGAAGAGGAGGCCCTGATTTCCACTGTGTAAATACTCTCCCTGTGGATAATTTCAAGCTATAACATGAGTCACTGAATGCAGAAGAAGGAAAGATTGCAAGCATGAAGCACTCTTGGGAGCTGATAAGCACCAGCTCCAACACCACAAGCACATCGGGGCTCATTTCCATACCAAATGAAAAATCATCATCCTTTTCCACAGAGGTCCCCCCAAAATCAAATATCATTCTGTAACCGGACAATCAATGGGTCCTTGATGCCTGCCACTACTTGAGACAATTAGGCAGAGACAGGATTAAATCATATGAGCGTTTATCCCAATACTGCTGGCAGTATGGGAGAGCAGCAGGTCATCCACAAAAATCTGCTCTGCATCCCACCATAAGCCAACTGCTTATATTGGGTAGGAGGACAAAGATTACATGGCTAAGTAGGCAAAAGGGTATGCCAAATGGGCAGTTTACAGGTAATGGGGGCTAGAGATTTGCAAAGGCCTGCAGGTATACAAAGGCTGGGGGTCTTCAAAGGGCTGGTGATATGCAAAGGGCTGAGATCTTAAAAGGGCCTGTCATATGCCAAGGGCTGGGGGTCTTCAAAAGGCTGGAGCCTCTAGTTTCTACAACAAGGTTGTTAATCCTTCCATGATAATAGGCAGCTCCCGATGGGGAGGATGGGCTCCATTTCTAGGTGAGCTCCCAGGTCCCATGTGCAACTCCCAGCCAGGTTAGAATGTGCCTTCTTTCATCAGAACAAAAAAATCACGGTTAACAGAGCATGATTAATATTTCTTACTATTATAGCTAGTTCCCAATATTCTATTTCTGCCCCTATCAATTCTATTTAGCTAAAGGCCACATATATATGTATTTATATAATTTTTTGAATTCTCTATCTTTTTATTCTCATTCCTGACTCATTCAGTTATCTTGGGTCCTCTAGTTGTCCTTGGAGTAATAGGTAATGAAAATGGATGATTCACTGAAAATTAAAACTTGAGGTTCTCTGATATTAGGGAGGTTTTTAAAAATTATTTTTTGCACAATAAGGCTCTAAATAATGCACAATAATGGCACAAAACCAATAATACACTAACCATATGGAGTAGCTTATTGCCATTATAAGCTTTTTTACATTTTGGGTTTTATTTAATCCAAATGTTTAATGCTTTTGGTGGTGATTGTATGTATGGAAGTTATAAGAGGAGATTAGATATATATAGATATGACAGGTATAGATACAGGTATAGATTATTATATATAAATAATACTTGGAATATGTAGAGGCTCTATGTCTTTATTTGACTTTGAAAAGTGAAATAAAACTATTGTTGCTTAAATGAGTAAAATCTAATACCTAATCAATTTAATGTCACAGTTGTGGATCTATGGTGAAGAAAACAAGATGGGCTATACTTAAAGTACTATAAAAATATTCTATGTTAAAACTCTAGAATGCATAGGATTTTTTTTCAGGTGTACAATTCTATTATACATAATACTAGAGGCCCAGTGCAGGAAATCGTGCGCCATTAGGGTCCCTAGGCCTAGCCTGCAATCAGGGCCATTTTCCGCCCGCTCGTTAGTTCCTGGCCACTGCTGCTGCCAGCCAGCCAGTTCCCCTCACAGGCCCTCATCCCACCCCGCCGCCACCTCCGCAAGCCAGCCAGTTTCCCTCACCAGCCCCCCACTTCATAGCAACTGGTCGAGTGGTTGTTCCGGTCGTTATGCTTATGGTCTGGCCTTTTATTACATAGGATGTTTATTGTATTGTGTGTTCACCACCCCAAATCTAATCTCCTTCCATCACCATTTATCCCTCCTACACCCTCTTCTACCTCCCCCCACACCTCCTTTTCCCTCTGGTAATCACTGTACTGTTATCTGTGTCTATGAGTTGTTGGTTTTTTCACTTAATCCCTTCAGCTTTTCATCCAGCCCCTCAACCCCCTCCTCTCTGACAGCTGTCAGTCTGTTCTCTGTCTCTCTGAGTCTGTTTCTATTTTGTTTGTTGGTTTATTTTGTTCATTAGATTCCACATATGAGTAAAATCATATGATATCTGTCTTTCTCTGACTGGCTTATTTCTCTTAGCATAATACTCTCCAGGTTCATCCATGCTGTAACAAAGGGTAAGATTTCCTTCTTTTTTACAACCAAGCAGTATTCCATTGGGTAAATGTACCACAGCTTTTTCACTCACTCATCTACTGATGGGCACTTGAGCTGCTTCCACAGGATTTTAAGACAAAGGGAACTAAGAAAAAAGGTTGTGAGTCAGTCTGGCAGCATGTCCCTCAAGGGCTAGAATAGTGGGTTAGAGCATGGGCCCTGGAGGCAGACTCCTGGGTCTGAAGGCTGGCTCTCCCACTTTCTAGCTGAATGATTTTGGACAAGTTGCTCATCCTCTCTGTGCTATAGTTTCCTCCACTAATAAGTGGTAATAATAAGAATACCTAATTCACTGGTTTATAAGAATTAAATTTGTCAATATTTAAAATGTCTACAAAGGCATTTTATAAGTAACACATAAGTGTTTGCTAAATAAATATAGAAAGAATTAACAAAGACTAAAAAAACAAATAGGGATCTAATGTAAATCTTTCAAGAGTGCTGATTTATAGAAGAAAGTGTAATTAGTCTAATAAATTATATGACCACTCAATATCCACCCTGCTCCCCTAACTATGCAAATTAATGCTAATGCAGCACACTGGATTGCAAGAAAAACATTTAACAGTCGAGGTGAAAGAAGCTACCTTTCTATTTCAATCAACCTAGAGAAATGTCTTAATTGTGAACATTCAAGTAGTCTAAAGCATGCCATTCTGATTATCACAAAGACATTCATAGAACTACGAAACAGCCCCACCTCCACAGTGGTAGGGGTGGAGGGAGAGCATGGATTAAGGCTCTAAGGAGTTCTGAGGTATTACTAGCCATACTTGAAATGTCACTGTATTTCATGGAGCTCCAATTCACAGCTCCTGTCAAATATCATAGTCCTTGAGTTGGATTTAAGTCAAGAATTCTTTCTACTCTGTGGTCCTTAGGCAATGATAATGAAGTGCTTCAGTGTTAGTATTGCACATTGATGCCATGAAAGAAGAGACAGGCCTATGTCTTCCATGGCGTATGACCTTCCTAATCCTCACCTGCCCTCTTTTGTATTTTTTTTTCCTAATCTCCTCATACTGTTGACCTTCCCCAAGTTTCAAATCTTCCTTTTCCCAACCAAATAATTGATCTTGTCTCTACCTAGTTCCACAGCAGACTGTTCACTACAATCACTGATAAGATACTTTAAAATATATGTATTGCTAATGCCTCAGTCAGAATTTTCTCCCTGATCACACATTTTAGGAGGACTGTGGAAACATATTCTCGTAACGATTCTAACCATGGGCATTTTAGGCGTGTGGCAAACTAACAAAAGGAATAGTGGGAATCATTTTGGGCAAGGAAGCACTTCTAAAGAAAATATGTTTTCCAATTTCCTCTTGAACCACACTACATAAGTGGTCACTTTCTCTAATTGACAGGATTTTCTCCCGTATTAAGACTCCCAAAAGCATAAAACATTTCCTGAATTTAATCTGGTTTTACTATTTAGATTTTTCACATTTACAAGATTTAAATACATATTTTTCCAATTTATTTGCTTCTTATTTTTTAATATCTAATAGGTCAATTGAAAATGAGATAGCTGACGAGCCACATTGGATTTAAAAAAACAGAACTTATACAAAAAAGCTGGGAAATAGATACTTCTTACATCCTTTAGACATGTATTTTTAAGTATAATATCATTACATCACACAAGCGCCATTTTTATAATTATGGCAAACTGTCACTTCAGCCTGAAATAGTAATAACCACACAATAGGGAGTAGTCATTATTTGAGCACCCAATATGCATCTTCTATCTCACATGAGTCATCTCATATGACCTCCCAACAACCAGAGAAAGGCTGCTTTCACAAAGGTTTGAGAGATAACCAAGATCCAGAATCAGGCTGAAAAAAAAGGGTTATCTCCTACAGCGCTCACTCTATCAAGGCTGGAAGAGGTAGCTGTTGTGTCTAATGTTGTGTATAAAAAGCAACACAGAATCAAGGAAAATAAAGTAACAAAGAAATATGTTCCAAACAAAATAGTAAGATAAAACTCCAGAAACTGATGTTAATGAAATGAAGATAAATGATTCACCTAAAAAGGAGTTCAAAATAACAGTCATAAAGATGCTCCCTGAGTTCAGTAGAACTAGGTAAGAATTTTAAAAAAGAGATAGAAAATATTTAAAAAGTACCAAACAGAAAACCTAGAGCTGAACAATATATAACTCCACTGAAAAATTCAACAGCAGGACTCAACAGCAAACTGGATGAAGCAGAAGAAAGGATCAGCAAATTCAAAGACAGAACAGTGGAACTTATTCAGAGGGACAAAAAGGGAAAAGAAAATACAAGTTTTTAAACAGTAAACAGTAAACAGTGGTCCCACAGTGCTGAGCTCTGGCTCCAGGCAGAATCTGAGACAGACAGAGCTGTGTGGTTCTAGAAGAGGAGCCATTTTCCCTCACATGACTGAGTGGTGCCGGGACCTCCCTTTACAAGGCCAAATATTGGTCTATTTAGGCCTGACAAACTCTGATGGCCTCACTCTCTTAACTCCCTGATATCTGCCCCACCACAAAGGTGTGTGAGCACCCGGCAGGTGGCAGCTACACTTGGTGTATCCTGGGACATTAGCTGAGTGGCCTCAGACCCAGCACTGACATGGAATTTGAACTTGTATCAATCTGGTAAACACCACTCACTCCTACCTGGTGACTCATTGAAAACCTACCTCATGAAACTTAAATACCTCCAGATGCTCTTTCAGAAACTAAGACTAACAGGCAGCCAGCAGGCAGAGGCAGGTGGAGGTGGATCTCAGGGTGCCTTGGAACTTTCTCTGACCTTCCCCTGGGCCTGGTTCTGATAAAATCCAGCCCTGCTGTGCAGCTTAGTCCTTCCTGGGCACATGCAGACCCAGTAGAGAAAGCCACAAACTGTGGATCACTTTGTAGCTCCAAACGGGTTGCCCAGGGCCACTCACAGGCAGCATCTGACATTGGCCTGTGATCAGCAACTTGTACACTGTGGTCAGGGTTGATCCTCACAGTTAGCCAGCCTGAGAGTGAGCCCACATACTTACAGGCCAATAGCAACCAAGACTCAATTACAATAAAAGGGCCCACATAATACACACAAGGGAGACTTCTGGAACACCCAGCTCAGGTGATCAAGGGGACTGCACCACTGGGTCCCACAGGACACCTACTACTACATAAGGCAACCATAGGAAGACTGGGAGTCATAGCAGATCTACCTAATATATAAAAACAAACGCAAAGAGGCAGCCAAAATGGAAAGACAAAGAAACATGCCCCAAAAGAAATAACAGGCGAAATCTCCAGAAAGAGAGCTAAATGAAATGGAGGCAAGCAATTTATCAGATTTTTTTTAAATGGTGATAAAAATGCTCAAGAAATGTAGAACTACAATAATATAAAAAAGAACAGAAACCATAAAAAAGAACCAATCAGAAATGAAGAATATACTAAAAGGAATAAACAGTAGGTTGGATGAAGCAGAGGCTTAAAGCAGCAATTTGGAAGACAAGGTAGCACAAAACACCCAATCAGATCAGCAAAAAGAAAAGAATAATTTTTAAAAATGAGGATAATTTAGGTACCTTTGGGACAGCATGAAATGTAACAACATCCACACTATAATGGTAATAGAAGGAGAAGAAAGAGAGCAAGGGATTGAGAACCTATTTGAAGAAACAATGACCAAAAACTCCCCTAACCTGGTCAAGGAAAAAGACACAAAAGTCCAGAAAACACAGGAAGTCCCAAATAAGATGAACCCAAAGAGGCCCATACCAAGACACACCATAATTAAAATAGCAAAGATTAAAGACAAAGAAAGAATCTTAAATCAGCAAGAGAAAAGTAGTTACCTTTAAGGGAGCTCCGATAAGACTGACAGCTTGATTTCTCAACAGAAACATTTCAGGTGAGAAGAGATTGGCTTGAAATATTGAAACCGATGAAAAGCAAGGCTACTTTACCCAGCAAGGCTTTCATTTAAAATTGATGGAGAAATAAAGAGCTTCGCAGACAAGAAAAAGTTAAAGGAGGTCATGACCACCATACCATTATAATAAGAAATGTTAAAGGGCCTTCTTTAGGAAGAATAAACAGGAAAAGGAGGAGGAGAAGAAAAAAAACAACAGAGGAACATAGTTAAAAGAATAAAGTGGCAATAAATATGTACCTATCAATATTCATTTAAAATGCAAATGCCTTGTATGCTCCAGTTGAAAGACATAGGGTAGCTGAGTAAATAAGAAAACAAGACCCATAAATATACAGTCTACAAGAGACCTGCCTCAGAATGAAAGATACACACAAACTAAAGATAAAGGGATGGAAAAAGATATTTCATGCAAATAGAAATGGGGAAAAATGCTGGGCAGCAATACTTATATCTGACAAAATAGACCTCACAGTGAAGGCCATAACAAGAGATAAGGAAGGCCACTTATTAATACTAAAGGGATCAATACAACAAGAGGATATAACTTTGGTAAACATATACGCACCCAATGCAGGAGCACCCAAATACATAAAAATAAACTTCTGGAAGATATCATGGGAGAGATCGATAGCAATAAAATCATAGTAGGGGACTTTAATACCCCATTGACATCACTGTATAAATCCTCTAGACAAAAAAAATCAGCAAAGAAACAGCAAAGTCACAGAGCTGCAAGATTTGCACTTAGCTTTCTTTGATGCCAAACCCATGCTCTTTTCACTCTTCCATATGGATTTTATAGACATACAGACATTCCATGTTAGCTCTGGAAAATACCTTATGGATGATACACCATATATTTTCATTTTAATTATGAGGCACCTGAGGCCCAGACAATTACATGATCTGTCCTCCTAAAATATGATCAAGAATGAAACAGAACAATCCAGTGCTCTCTCACCACTGAACATACTCAGAAATAGTTGTTATAAAGCAGATGGAAAATTAACTTGAAGCCAAATTCAAATGCCTTTAAGAAAAAGAAAGTGATATTAAGAATCCTGAAGAACACAAGAAAATAAAATACAAATTACAACAGACTGTGCTGGCAATGATGAGGTGTGGTGTTACATGAGGCAGTTTTGGTATCACAGAGAAGGATCTGAGGATTTCCAGGAAATAGAAAATCTGTAACTGAGGAGCACAGCCTCTGAATGACCTAAGGATGGGTCTTGCCAAGAAGGCCCTGTGATGAATTTCACTTGTATATTCTTATACCAGGCAAAGCCAAACAAAAATTAGTTTCTAAAATGAAAAAAAGTCAGCATTTACAATGTACCTTTGGAATGACTGTAGTCTAAGGCGTCTTTCTTCTTCACAACAATGTCACTATAAATACCATGGGGGGAGGGGTGCAGGTTGTTAGGTAATATACACAATAATATACTCACACATGCATGCAATCATTCACACATGCACACACGTAGAGGACAGTCTATTGCGATGCCCATCTCCTTCTCTGTGGCAGATTGTATCCTATACCCCTTTTCTGATCCCCAGGCCCAGTGCCTATCTGAGCCAGCACCTCCAATTCTAATGCTTGCTCTTTGATGCTCAGGCTCTTGCCAGGGTCCTGCCCAGACACACCTGACCTAGGGCAGAGTGCATGGGGCAGAAAGCTGGAAATCTGAGACCCTAGACCAGTGATGGCGAACCTATGACACACGTGTCAGAGGTGACACGCGAACTCATTTTTTTGGTTGATTTTTATTTGTTACTGTGCAATAACCACATGTGGCTAGTGGCTACCAGATTAGTGTAGATCAGTGATGGCGAACCTATGACACGCGTGTCAGAGGTGACATGCGAACTCATTTTTTTTGGTTGATTTTTCTTTGTTAAATGGCATTTAAAAATATAAAGTAAATATCAAATATAAATCTTTGTTTTACTATGGTTGCAAATATCAAAAAATTTCTATATGTGACACAGCACCAGAGTTAAGTTAGGGTTTTTCAAAATGCTGACACGCTGAGCTCAAAAGGTTCGCCATCACTGCCCAACCAAGCATGTCAAACTCATGGCCCATGGGCCACATTTGGCTCACACGAATATTTTTGTGGCCCAACCAATATAACGATGTGAGCAGTTACTTACAATTATGAAAGGAAATAATTCTCCTGTCAGATCCAGAATTACTGACATTCACCTTGGGTCAGTATTTGAAAGTAATCACTGCGAACAAGATTTCCCCCGAAGTAGGAAAGGTAGTAGCCGAGAAGAGATGCCAAGTGTCAGGAAGAAAACATTAATTTTATTATTGCTCTTGTTCTATTTTTTTATACTATACTTTTCGAAATAAACCTACATTTCTATGAAAATTGAAGCTTTTGTTTGTTGTTTATTTTTCGGCCCACATAAACTTAAACCTTGTTTACCAGATGTACCGATTAATAATGCGGATTTTTTTCAATAGATGGAGTTACATATATGTTGATATATATGCCATTTGATATGTATGCTATTTTGTTGTATTGACAGCAAGCTTCAAAACTTCCTATGTCAAATTTGCTGAAGGTGTTAACATCATAGAAATTTTTACGCTTAAAAATGTCAAATTTCGTGCCCCAAAAAAGAGCATTTGCGTGAAGTTTTGATTCATTACTTTATTTTGAAGAAAAAGTTATTATATACTTTGGGAAGCTTATGGTGAACATGCTCCATTTCAAGATACTTGTGAATGCTGGTTTAAACGCTTTAAAAGTGATGATTTAGATGTGAAAGACAAAGAACGTCCTGGTCAACCAAAAAAGTTGAAGACCAACAATTACAAGCATTATTGGATGAAGATGCATGTCAAACTCAAAAACAACTTGCAGAAAGATTAAACGTT
>NW_005361873.1:392719-408722 GCF_000412655.1 Myotis brandtii | reverse complement strand
CCACATCAACTGAATGAAAGACAAATGGAAAACCGAAGGTCATCAGTAAACTGTTGCTTCAATGGCATGAAAGAAAGTCTTTTTTGCATCGAATTGTGACTGGCCATGAAAAGTGGATTTATTTTGAGAATCCCAAATGCACAAAATCATGGGTTGATCCAGGTCAAACATCAACATCGACTGCAAGGCCAAATCGCTTCAGAAAGAAGATAATGCTCTGTGTTTGGTGGGATCAGGAAGGTGTGGTGTATTATGAGCTTCTAAAACCAGGTGAAACCGTTAATACTGATCGCTACCGACAACAAATTGATTAAACCACGCTTTGATCGTAAAACAACCAGAATGTGCCAGAAGACACACACAGTAATTTTGCTTCATGATGACGCACCATCACACACTTCAAAACCAGTTAAAGACACGTTAAAAGATCTTGCCTGGGAAGTATTAACCCACTTGCTGTATTCACCAGACCTTGCTCCTTCGGATTACCACTTGTTCCGATCGATCGCACACGCACTTTCTGAGCAGCACTTCAAAACGTACGAAGAAGTGGAAAATTGGGTCTCTGAATGGTTTGCCTCAAAACAAGAAAATTTCTATTGGGACAGTATCCACAAATTACCTGAAAGATGGGGGAAATGTGTAGCTAGCGATGGACATTACTTTGAATAAAGCACTTTTGATGTTTCTCTTGAAATTATTGTGTTTTCTTTATGAAATCCGCATTATTAACCGGTACACCTGGTATTTGGCCCATGTTAGCCTTTGAGTTTGACATGCTTGCCCTAAACCAAACTCTGCTACTAACTTTGATCTCTGGGCAAGTGACTTCACTTTCTTCCTAAGCCTCAGTTGGAAAAATAGACACCCCAACACCTATCCTGCCTTTATCGTAAACATGTGGCCAGGTGCACAGACATCCTTGTGTTCCATGATAGTTCCTAGAGTCTGCCCTCTGGAGCCACACTGCCTAGGTTCAAGTCATCACTACTTCTAGCTGCATGACCATGGGCAAGTTCAACCTAACTCTGTTTTCTCATCTGACAATGGGGGCATTTATATTACTGGTCTCAGATCTGTCTGTGAACATTAACTGGTATAGTGAGGATGCATATAAAACATTTAGAACTGAGCCTGATGTGTAAACAGCACTAATCGCCAGCTCCCAGAAGGCTTTAAGTTCAGACCCCACTTGGAGAACCACTGTGCTAGACCACTGAAGACTGATATGGGCTTGTCAGGAGTTCACATCTGGCCCAGGAGAGAGACAAGTTCCAGTTGAGGGCTCAGGACTGGGAAATCTTTAAGTGGTTAATGCATTGTGGACACTCACTCATCATTCTTAAAAATGTTCACAGATCGTGGTAGAGCCTTTGCACTTTAAGTGCCAAGCTCATCTTCTCCTCCAGCCCTCATGGTTGGCACTCAGTTGCTTTACTCCTCAATTGCATTGTTCCCACTGGCTCCCTTCACCATAAATAGTCAGGAGGGAGGCAGGAGGGCAGAGAGGATCCAGTGAGAAAGGGTAAGGCCTGAGGGGCAAGTTAGCTCCAGCCTACAGCTTAGAGTTGACAAGTTGAGAGTTGTGATCTCACTCCCTTCCCAGGCATTCCTGTCACTGGGGAGCAGCAGGGAGGGGGTACAGGATCAATCTAATTCTTATAATAAACTAATACGTAAGATGTTCCAATAAAATGATTCAAAATCAGTTATATTTGTTCACTACCATTTTTGATAGCATAAGAAATGAAAAAATGTATCAGATGTGGTAACCGATTCTTTCTTTAAAAATCATATCATTATTATTTTAATTTTCCAAGACTGAGGTAAATTACAACCGTATGTTATATTTGAGCTTGTAAATGTGCACCAAAATTTTAAAAAACATCCACTCTCACTTAAAATAAAAGCTGGTTTAACTCATCATTTTTATTGAGCAGTGTTGAGTCATGGCATTCCCTTTTCAATGGAATAGCACAATGGTGGTGTCTGGAGCATTGCTGTGGAATGATCTTGAGTTCTACTGGCATCTCTTGGTGTCTGCCAATATTCTAAACTTGTGCTCCAGTGCCCCATTGCTTCCATGAGCTATCCAATTTACTTCCTACAAAATTCCTTTTCCATCTTAGACAGCTGTTTTCATTGCAACCAAATACACTGATTGTTGAAAAGCCAAAGACCCCAAACTCCTAAACTTAGCATTTATCTATAATAATAAAAGTGTAATATGCTAATTAGACCAGACATCCATCCGGACATCCTTCCAGATGAAGCCGGGCTGTGAGGGAAGCCCAGGTGCCGGGTGCCTGCCAGTGGCCGGAGGGAACCCCGGGTCCTGGGTGCCAGAGGGAAGCTAGTGTTGGCAGCCGGGGAAGGAAGGCCTACTCTTGCATGAATTTCGTGCATCTGGCCTCTAGTATTTCCATAAATGTTAAATTCATGGGTGTTAGAGGCAATATAAAATATTGTAGAGTTATAGTTTTACAGTCGGACAGTCCACGGTTAAAATATCTTCTCTTACCCTTGCTAGATGTATGACCTTATGTGAGTTGCTTAAGTTTGCTGTACCTTACTTCCCTAATTTGTAAAATGACAATAATACCATCTACCGTGTTTTAGATAAAAAACCACATGTCACATAAATATCGTAAGACCCTACCTGAATGTACCATACCCCTTCTTACTTTTCTCCCCTAATCACAGTGACCTTTTTCTTAATTTTTACCAGATGCTTATTCTTTATTTTGTGTCAGGTCACTTATTCTTTACCTTTACTGTGTTTTTCCCTCTTTCTATTCTTTCTCTCAACTTCATCCCCTGGTTAACTCTTACTCATTCTCTAACTCTCAGCTCAATATTTCCTTCTTAGTAACACTTCCTGATTTTCCTAGACCAGGTCAAATCTATCTACTTATGTATTAACTTATAGCACTAAATTCCTCTGATGCATAGAGTTTAATTATTTTTTTCATTTAATAAGACCCTAATATACGCCAAACACTGTTCTGGAGGTATAGTAATCAACATAATAATGAATACCTTGGCTTCCACACTTCACACATTCTAGAGGTTGGTAGACCATGAATAATCAAACAAATTTCACTCAGAAATAAATAATATAAAAAAGTTTAAGTGAAATGAGGTTTAGAGTGAACAAATGTTTAGTAAGAATAGTCAGCAAATGCTTATCTTAGAAGAGACCTTTGAGCTGAGACATGAATAATAGAAAAAGATAAAGAAGTTGTAAAGGAATAACATTTCAGGAAAAAGGAATAAAAAATACAAAGACAAGGAGGCAGGAATGAGCCTCGCAAGTTCAAGGACATCAAAGAAACCCAATGTAACTGAAACAGGAGAACAGTTTGAGATAAAGTCAGAAGAAGAGAATTGAGAACACCTCTATCAAACAGAAATATAATGTGAGCCCAAGATTTCAGCCACCCTTGCAATGTTAAATGTCCCAGAAATCACAGTTTTAAAAAGTAAAATGCAGGTAAAATTAATACTCATACATTTCTACTATAATTCCAAGATACTATCCTTTCAGTCTATAACCAGTATTTGAAAAATTGTTAATAACATATTTTACATGTTTATTGTCTAATATTTTAAATATGTTGTGGATTTTATACCCATAACTAGAGGCCCGGTGCACAAAAATTATGCACCGGGGGAGGGGGGTGTCCCGCAGCCCAGCCTGCACCCTCTCCAATCTGGGACCCCTCTCACAATCCAGGACTGCTGGCTCCCAACCGCTCGCCTGCCTGCCTGCCTGATTGCCCCTAACCACTTCTGCCTGTCAGCCTGATCACTCCCTAACCACTCCCCTGCCAGCCTGATAGACGCCTAACTGCTCCCCTGCCAGCCCGATTGCCCCTAACTGCCCTCCCCTTCCAGCCTGGTCACCCCCAACTGCCCTCCCCTGCTGGCCTGGTCCCCCCCAACTGCCCTCCCCTGCAGGCCTGGACCCCCCCCAACTGCCCTCCTCTGCCAGCCTGGTCACCCCTAACTGCCCTCCCTTGCAGGCCTGGTTGCCCCTAACTGCCCTCCCCTGGAGGCCTGGTCACCTAACTGCCCTCCCCTGCAGGCCTGGTCACCCCTAACTGCCCTCCCCTGCAGGCCTGGTCACCCACAACTGCCCTCCGCTGCTGGCCATCTTGTGGCGGCCATCTTTGACCACATGGGGGTGACCATCTTGTGTGTTAGAGTGATGATCAATTTGCATATTACCTCTTTATTATATAGGATATGTCCCATTTTGGACTAGCCTTATTTCATGTGCTCAATAGCTACATATGTCCAGTAGCTACCATATTGGACAGCACAGTAGTATATAGGATTGGCCTTCTAAGTCATTATAAGGTTTGAAATTTAGTCTAAATATAGTGAGAATCCAGTGAATGGTTTTCAATGAGAAGATAATAAAATGTGAATAATCTGCTGGTAATTTGTGGATTCTGTTTTCCTAATATTCAAACATAATAAAAATGCTAGAAAATATTTTGGCATGATATATGAGCCTAAAATTTTTACCCCAGAATATAATGACTGATTCTATACCACTTATTGGAAATAATAGAATCCTATATAATAAAGAGGTAATATGCAAATTGACCGTGACACCAACACACAAGATGGCCATCCCCATGTGGTCACAAGATGGCTGTGCCCATGTCTTCACAAGATGGCTGCCACAAGATGGCCAGCAGGAGAAGGCAGTTGTGGGGGTAACTCAATACTAATTTGAGATACCTTTATTTTCTTCAATTATGAAAGCCCTCTATCAAATATATAAAAATGAACCTACCATCCTATATAATAAAAGCCTAATATGCTAAGTGTCCAGTCATCTGGTCATCTGTTCAACCAATCAAAGCGTAATACGCTAATGATATGCTAAGGCCGCTCAACCACTCACTATGACATGCAGTGACCACCAGGAGGCAGACAGTCAACAGGTTAACCAGTCACTATGATGTGCATTGACCACCAGGCAGTAGACGTTCCAACTGGTAGGTTAGCTTGCTGCTGGGGTCCAGCTGATCAGGACTGAGAAAGATGGGCTGGACATGCCCTGGAGCCCTCCCACAGTCCCTCCCTGGCTGGCCAACCTCTCGAATCCCTCCCTGGCCCTGATCATGCATTGGTGGGGTCCCTCGGCCTGGCCTGCGCCCTCTCACAATCCAGGACCCTTTAGGGGCTGTCAGAGAGCCGGTTTTGGCCCAATCCTGCAGGCCAGGCCAAAGGACTCCACTGGTGCACGAATTCATGCACCAGGCCTCTAGTCATAAATAACCATCATTCACCTCAGATGGAAAAAAGTTAAGAAACAGAAAAAAGTGAATGCCTCAAGTAAAAACGCTCAAGTCACTATCCACCATTCCTATCTAGCTCCATGAATGTCTTTCTTTCTTTTCTTTTTTTCTTTTTTTTTCATAAAACTGAGGATATCAGTATGCAATTGACCCTTGAACAATACTTGGGTTAGGGACACCGACCTCCAAAGCAGAAAATCTCTGTATAACTATAACTCTGACTCCCCAAAAACTTTACTACTAGTAGCCTACTGTTGATGAGAAGCCTTACCAATAACATAAACATTCTATTAATACATATTTTGTAAGTTCTATGTATTATCTACTATTTTCTTGCAATAAATTAAGCTAGAAATTCTCATTAAGAAAATTATAAGGAAGAGAAAATACACTTACCATGCGTACGGATTTATTGAAAAAATCTGCATATAAGTGGACCTGCACAATTCAAACCCATGTTGCTCAAGGGTCAAATATAGTGGGGGGGGGAGTTTCTATTTTCATCTAAATCTGTTAAATGCAGTTAAAGCAATTTGTAAAGGGATTCAAATGTGTATATGATTCATGGCATTTTTATCACGTAATTTTTCAGCAGAGCTGAAAACAATCAAGATTTAATAACGTACCCTGCTCCCCTGCCAGTGTCAATAGGACATATGTGTTGGATAATTTTTTCCAAGTGTGAGTAGGGATTTGTGCTTTTCCAGTCACACTGTACATTGATTTTAGCTAACAGCATGTATTAGCAAGGGGATGAGCTAAGATTAACAGTGCAAGTGTGACTAAATAAACTGGTCCACCCAGGAACTGAATTCATAAATGTGACTTCATTTATGTGGGGCTTTAATCAACTGAATTAATCAACCAGAGTTAAAGATCTAAACCTCTCTACCACTCACACAGCTCTAACCTACACATCAATCCATTCATTGACTCTCAGCATCACTGAAACACTTCTGGTTTAAGAATGGGCTTAATTAACAACCAATACCATAAAACAAGCCATACAAGCCATAAAAACATTACTCTGCCACAGAGACCGCGCCATCTTAAAGGGAAGACTGGCTGTGATTGAAAGCCCAGCCTTAACTTCAACCGGGGAGACCTTGGATACCTCCCGGGACCCTATAACCACATTGCCCAGGGACCAACTGCCTCAGCTGCGAACCCACGAACACTGGGACTCAAGCCTCCCCGACTGCGAGCATCTGAAAAGTCTGTCCAAGGGGAGACAAAGCGGCGCCAAATACACGGATAGGTCCTGTGCCTTCCCACAGAGCAGACAGAAGGAACAGCTGAATCGAATAACATCCACCTGGAACTGGCGAATTAAACACAGCTGGTGAGGCTATCCATGGATGGAAAGGTCAGATATCGCCTAGAGAAAGGTGAGATCTGGGATCCACGCTGGAGGGAGAAACGCGTGCAGTGGGGACTAGAGTCTCAGAAGAAGACTGTACCCCACAAAATCTGCAGCCATTGGGGTCAGGTTAGCCCTCCAATGTGGAAGGGGTTCCACAGGGCTGCTATCAGAAGGCAGCCTGAAGTTCTGTACCAGCTACACAGAGCCAGGGCAAAAAGACGCGAGTCCGTGCTTCCTTTGTTTTTTTTTACTTTTTACCTGTTGGCTTTTGCTTGCTAGGTCCAGTACATAGGATCTTCCAATTAAAAACACTCACCAATACTGCAGGTGTAAGTTGTTTTTGTGGAAACTTAGGGAACAGAGTGGGGAGAGATGAGCAGGAAAACAGCACTGGGACAGTCCGCCCCTCCAACCTAGTATTAAGCGCGGCAGGGGCTTTTTAGTCCCGGATAATAATACAGACATACTGGCACCCAGGGGTTGTGTCAGAAATTGACTCTTATGTAAATACAACTGACAAACAAAGTAAACAGAGAGATCCCACCTGCTTGAAAACAGGACTGTGGCTTACGACATAGAGGAGCGGTGGATCTCAGGGAACTCTAATACTGTGCTGACAGGAAATAGATGTGCCAAGCAGAACAGTAGAAGAAGTGAATGACCTTCACTACTTCACTTTATTTTTTATCTTTTACTTAAACTAAATTTTTTTCTCACTTGATTTTACTTTTTTTATTACTATATTTTTATTTTTAATTATTATTACTACTACTATTATTTTACCTTTTTGAAAGTTTTATTTTATTTTATTTTTTTCTTTATTTTATTTTGGGATTAGTGTTCTACATTCTGTTTTTATTTTTATTTTAGCATTGTTTTACTCTATCTCAGTTTTTCCTTTATGCCAACACTCTCTTCCTCACTTTTCCCCTTTTTCGTCTTGTTTCTCTTACCCTGTTCCTGCTTTAATTTTTCTCTATCTTTTCTTTTTACTCCCTGTTAAAAATTGATCTTACTCATATATCTAATTTCCTTTCCCCTGCTCCAAGTCCATGCACATTTCTCTCTTCTTTTTCTTCACTATCCCGTTTTTTTCTTCCTTTTTTCCCGTTTCTTTCTTTCTGTCATGTTGTTGTGGTTTGATTGTTTGTTAATTTGATTTTTTTTTTTTTGCTTCTGTTTTTCCTCTCCTCGATTGTTCTCCTCTTCTACTAATAGCCTAATTAACTCCAATCACCAACTCAGGCCTATCTACTCTCTATTCTCCTTTTCCAATAGTAGACAAATACATAGATAGGTAGATTAAAGAAAGGGGAAAATTATATATATATATTTTTTTCTCTTTTTTTGTATTTTGTTTTTTACTTTTCTTCTTATATACTCATTCTCTACCTCCTATATACTGAATTGTGGCTATTTCCCCATTCATTCAATTCCTTGACCTTACTGACCTTACCTTCTGGAACTAAGCTCTGCCTCTTCAGATTCATCTGGGTGTCTGTTGTTTGGGTGTTTGTTGCTTCATTTTTTGGATTAGTTGTTGTTTGTTGTTTGCATTCATCTCTGGGGATTTGTTATTTGCATTTTTTGGATTAGTTGTTCTTTATTGGAGTTTTCTTCCCATATACATATACTTTTCCCCCCTTCTTTTTTCTTCCCTTTCTTTTCTCTCTCACATTTTTTCCCTTTCTCACTATCATTTTAGCACTCTTTTCTATCCCCTAATTCTCTGGTAGTCACCTTTATTTGGGGTTATTAGTATCGTGAATACATTTGTATTTGGTGCTCTGTGTGTTGTGTCTTGTTGTGTTGTATTTTGTACATTTAAATCAGCGGTTCTCAACCTGTGGATTGCAACCCCTTTGGGGGTCGAACGACCCTTTCACAGGGGTCGCCTAAGACCATCCTGCATATCAGATATTTACATTATGATTCATAACAGTAGCAAAATTACAGTTATGAAGTAGCAACGAAAATAATTTTATGGTTGGGGGTCACAACATGAGGAACTGTATTTAAAGGGCCAGAAGGTTGAGAACCACTGCAAAGGTTAGAGAGCCAAGGTATTTACTAGTAAGTTAGTGAATGGCATATGGGGACACCTCTTAGAATGGTTGAAATCCAGAAAACTGACAATACCAACTGCAGGCAAGGATGTGGAGCAACAGTAACGCTCATTCATTGACTGTAGAAGTGGAAAATGGTATAGCTGCTTTGGAAGCAGTCCGGCAGTTTCTTACAAAGCTGGACATAGTCTTACCATATGACCAGCAATCATGCTCCTAAGTATTTATTGATTTGAAGATCAACAAAATGGAGGCAAGCAATATGTCAGAGAAAGAATTCAGAGCAATGGCCATAAGGACGCTGAAAAGGTTGGAAGACAAATTCAACAAGATGTGTAAGACCAAGAGGAAATAAAGAAGAACCAAGAATAAATGAAAAATGACATCGCTGCAATAAAGAATTCAATAGAAAGCATCAACAGTAGACTAGAAGAAGTGGAGGACCGCATCAGTGAGCTAGAAGACAAGGTAGGAAAAAATACCCAAGCAGAGCAGCATCTAGAAAATAACTTAAAAAACAGGAAGAGAGCCTAAGGGAACTTTGGAACAAAACAAAACAAAACAGCATCCACAAGGAATAGAAAACCTGTTTGAAGAAATAATGACAGAAAACTTCCCTGATATTGGGAAGAAAAAGCTCACACAAGTCCAAGAATCTCACAGAGTCCCAAAGAAGATGAATGCCAAAAAGATCGACACGAAGACACAGTATAATTAAATTGGCAAACACCAATGACAAAGTAAGAATCTTAAAGACTGCCAGAGAGAGACAGAAAGTTACCTACAAAGGATCTCCCATCAGATGATTTCTCAACAGAAAACACATCAGGCCAGAAGGGAATGGAATTAAATATACAAAGTCATGTAAAGCAAGGGTCTGAATCCAAGAATACTGTATCCAGCAAGTCTACCAATCAAAGTTGAGGGTGAAATCAGGAGCTGCACAGACAATAAAAATGAATAAAGGAGTTTATTACCACCAAACCAGCAATGCAAGAAATTTTTAAAGGGTCTGCCATAAAAAGAAGAAATAGGAAGGGAAGAAGGAACACCGGCATAAAGAATAAAAATGGCAACAAACAAGTACCTATTAATAATAACTTTAAATGTAAATGAATTAAATTCCCCAATCAAAATTCATAGGGTAGCTGAGTGGGTAACAAAAATGACCCATATATCTGCTGTCTACAGGAGACCCACCTCAGAACACACAGACTGATGGTGAAGGGATGGAAAAAGGTTTTTCAGGCCAATGGAAATGAAAGAAAACCTGGGGTAGCAATACTTATATCTGACAAATTAGACCTCAAAGTGAAGGCCATAACAAGAGATAAGGAAGGCCACTTCATAATACTAAAAGGAGCAATTCAACAAGAAGATATAACTCTGGTAAACATATATGCACCCAATACAGCAGCACCCAAATACATAAAACAACTTCTGGAGGATATCAAGGAAGAGACTGACAGTAATCCAGTCATAGTAGGAGACTTTAATACCCCACTAACAACACTGGATAAATCCTCTAAGCAAAAAATAAGCAAAGAAACATCCCTAGATCAGATGGAATTAATTGACATCTTCAGAACATTTCACCCCAAAGCCACAGAATATACATTCTTCTCAAGTGCACATGGGTCATTTTCAAAGACAGACCACATATTGCAACACAGGCAAAGTCTCTTCAAATTCAGAAAGATGGTTCCAGTCTCCACACTGCTCTGTTATAAAACCCATCTAAAGTGTTTAAAATTTCCCATTAGGGGAGATGGAAATATTTGAAAACTGAATTATGGTAATAGTTGCACAACTTCATACATTTACTAAAAGTCATCAAATTTACTAGAGGGTGAACATAATAATATGTAAATCTTATTTCAATCAAGTTGTTTTAAAAATAAAAAAGAGGAGTCCTTATTCTTTAAAATAATGCTAATTATGCATTCCCAGCTCTAGGTAAATACCTTTCAATTTTAGAAAATTTTCTGATTATTTGTGATTTAAAACATGCAACCATAATGGAGAGGAATTGAGCATAAAGCCATGGAATATTCTGCTGTATCCAAAGAATGTCATATTTGTTTGGTAATTGTTTTTCTTTACATCAATTATTTAAGTTGCTGTGACTGTTCCTGCATTTGTACACAGCTAGACATAATTCTGCAGTGCTTATTGCCCTATTAAAACCTCTCCTCAACTCAAAGGACTTCTAAAAAATATTTGAATGGAGATTCCTCCAGGTAATTGAAATAAAATCTGTATTCCCTGTGAAAGGACTTAGCTTGATGGGGTAAGAGAAAACTAACATTAATCTAGAAACAGAGGGAAATGCTAAGTAGAGAGATGAGTTGCAAACATTGCTTGCCTGCCATTTTGACAGCCAGGATATTAGTCATAGGATCTGATTTTCAGTTGTGTTGTATGTACATAGCAAAGAAAAGTTAGTATTATTCAAGTCAGAAAGAATATGGGAAAATAATTGCTACAAGTTCATCTTTCACCACCAACCCATTTCACAGTCCATTTAATAGCTCTCCAAAACAGAAATTGGATAAAAAAATATTCAGCCAATTATTTGAATAGAATGACAGTTGTGCTCCCCACCACCCCACCCCCCGGAAGCCCAGAACAAGACTATTTCTGGTCTACTTAAATCAATTAGAGTGTACATGCCCCTTCCTTACCCAACCCAACCCATCCCACCCTACCAACTACCACCTTACACTTACTTACACACACACACACACACACACACACACACCCCACAAATCTGTGCTTATAAATATTTTGGTGGAATTTAGTATTTTTACCACATGGTATGCATTTTTAGCTCAACATCTATGCAATTCAAAACCAAGCGCAAGTTATAGACTTTTGTTCTTGGTGAAAAATAGCATAGGTAAATTTGAGACAATATCCAACTACTGCACAGAAGTCTAAGAAGCCCCAAATGTAACTGAAAACTTAGACAAAGAGACAGGAGGCTAGGCTTAAATCTAGCTCAACTACAACTGCTATCTCAACTGAGGCTAGTCACAGTGGTAATCTGGGCCTCTGATTCCTGGCACAAAATGAGAGGCTGACAGTGAATGATATCTTCAGTCTCTTGCAGCTATTGAATTTGGTGCTCTGAGCTGCCTGTCCATTCATTGAAGATCCTGCACATTTTGTATTTTCCCAGGCAAGAGACAGAACCATTCTAGTCCTAAGAAAGTACCTAGGTCTCGCCTAAGGAATACAAGTTTAGATCCTTTCTTCTTTTGCCTTACCTGGTGATGAAAACCTAATTCAAACACTTATTTTGCCAAAGCAGTTGTGTGGAAAATACATATGAAAATCTGAGTAGAATGAAACTATATGTATAGCCATAAAAAAATCCTAGTTGACTCAATTAAATCAGTGAAATATCTGAAATATTTATTGAAGGGACAATTTAAATAAATAAATTCAGAAAAAGAGATAATTGAAGAGGCTAAAACAGCAATAATTATTAAAATGTGTTTCAAAAGGTGTTAAATATGTTTCTGCTTAAAACAAAAGGGGAGGAGTATTGTGGTCAAATTAGTTTGGGACTAGATGGGTTAAAAGAGTTAAACAATTTTTTGCAGGGTATTTTTTATTTTTTTTCACTCCCTGCTTCCTGAAGGACCTCTGACAGTAGTAGAAGCATTGTCTAAATCAGTGGTCGGC
Organism: Myotis brandtii; assembly: GCF_000412655.1. NCBI lineage: Eukaryota > Metazoa > Chordata > Mammalia > Chiroptera > Vespertilionidae > Myotis > Myotis brandtii. The sequence goes on along the minus strand of NW_005361873.1, from coordinate 396,288 downwards.
AAACTCATCATTCAACAGAGCCAAATATCAACAGTACAACGACTGAAATTTCTTTTGAGAGCCAAATTTTTTAAACTTAAACTATATAGGTAGGTACATTGTTATTAACTTAATTAGGGTACTCCTAAGGCTTAGGAAGAGCCACACTCACGGGGCCAAAGAGCCGCATGTGGCTCGCGAGCCGCAGTTTGCCTACCACTGGTCTAAACTCACTGACCATGGAAGCCTTCTTTCCCAGAACATCTTATGGGACTGCTATGAAGGAAAGACCTTTTAAGATAAATTAGGGGGAAAATATGTTGACAAAACATGTCAATCTGCTTTCTGATATTCACTAAGGAACTAACATCATCTTTAAGAGACACACCCAAATTTGATGTCTCATTGATTGCTTATTCATCCAGGAATAAAGTCATTTGTTTCAAACTGACATTTGTCAAATGTTTCAATGGTTCTAAAAATCTCTGTATATTCCATACAATTATGTTATGTGTACCTTTCAAAAGTAGGCTTTGATATTTATGGATGGAAGAGCCGAATAGAAATGAGAGAAAAATGATTTTTAAAGTGATCTATGTTTGTCTTCCATGGAATTTTTTCCATCTTTTTAAAAAGAAGTTTCTTGGCCAATTCTGGCATCTTTCAGAAAACTAATGCCAGGGTAAACCAGGAGCCTGCTATAACACTTCATTCTTATGCATCATTTAAAAGGCATGTATGCTTCGTGTGATTCCAATAACACTAGCATACTGAGAACGGGGGTTGTGTTAGGAGCCCATAAATAATGTTTCACCTTGTCATTTAGGCTTGACAAACAAATAAACCTTGTGAAATAGAGAAGGTACATTTTAGAATATGGTATCCTACCTTGTGAATATATTGAAGAAGACTTCAAGCCTACAACCACAAAGGTGAGTATGAGTCATAAAAAAAACCCTTACTTAAAAAATTGAGATTGATATTTTTGCAGAAATGGAGGGCTGACCATAACCTATAAGTGTATGAAGTACACGAAGTATATTAAGTACTAATATAAAACAGAAAGTCTCTTCTTTCTCTAAGAAACAAACTAAAGGAAAAGGCTTTAAAGAGAGTGACAGATTTTATTGGAGTATTTTATGTATAGCAAGTGTATCAATTTAAGCCTAAACAATATTAACCTGTGTCTAGCAGGGCTCTAAGATATGCCTGGTAGGGAGTATTACATAGGAGACTAAAATCCCTCCTGGATAAAACTAACAGAAAAAAGGAACAGAGGCATACATGTTTTGTTCAAGGACAATGTGCCAGAATCAAAGGGAAGTAATACCTATGAAGACAGCATTATGTTAGTCATTCATATTCCCCATGAGCTTGCAGGCTCATGGCCAAATAACAGACATGGAAGAATCCACTAAAGAGCAAGTAAAAACAATAACTGCTGGGACAGATATGAAGCACACAGGCACTTGCAAAGTTGGAGCCAGCCTCACCCTCCACAGTAAAAGATATTGGTAGCTGATGCTATAATAGATTCATTAACACGTAGCAATAGACACACAGCCTGGGTAGAGACACTGTAACTTCCAAGAATCATTTCCAAACAAAGTTGATGTTTTTGATACCAGAAGACAGTAGACATACTCTATAGAGTCAAGGTAAGAGAGAACATAGGATGCCACTGGGTAATTAAAAGGATAAGTTTGCTGACTGTAGATTACATACATCTTAAGAATGATATAACTATTTAGTAGACATGTAAGGGTGATCTTATATGGTGAATAGGAAAATGGTCAGAGAGATACAAACTTGAAACAATCAAAATGTTTTAATTTTTCTCCTGCTGGTGTGACTCAAGAATCAAGAATTAGATAAGAAAAGATTGCATAATATTGAAACTACTTCTATTGGAGTCTTGGTTGGTTGTAGTAGTCTTGGTAAACAATAAGAAATGTCATTTAATTGAATTGGCATAACTGGCCCACTGTGAAAGGTTATGAATTTGATAACCTATTAAGGTCATCTCCCTAATCACCACAAATGTCCTAATGAACACTGCATTGTTTTCACCTGATTCCCAAAGATCAGAGCACTTTGGCTTAGTCCTACTTAAGTTTTATTATTTTCAAACTATATAGAGCATAATAAAAATGCGTTTAAAATAGCCATAATGATCATCTACTTGAGTACTTTTAATATCAAAAATATTTTTATAAATATAGCTCATCTGTATATATGAAAGCCTAAGTGACCATTCAACCGTTCAACTGGTAGCTATGACACGCACTGACCACCAGGGGGAAGACACTCCAACCAGTAGGTTAGCTTGCTGCTGGGGTCCGGCCATTCGGGACTGGGTGAGACAGGCTGGACACACCCTGGAGCCCTCCCGTGGTCCCTCCCCAGCCCCGATTGTGCACCGGTGGGGTCCCTCAGCCTGGCCTGCGTCCTCTCACAATCTGGGACCCCTTGGGGAATGTCGGAGAGCCAGTTTCAGCCCGATCCCCACAGGCCAGGCCAAGGGACCCCAACAGTGCATGAATCCGTGCATCGGGCCTCTAGTATTTTAATATCATGCTAGGTATTTTCAAAGTTCTTTCATTTGATCATATTATTCTGCAAAAAGAAGTCAGATATTTGGCATATAAGTAAACAAATATGTTGGATTGGCCAAGACAAGCAATCACTAAGTGATGAAATTGGGTCTAGAGCTGACATCTCTGGACTGCTAGTCCAAGCCACTGAACCATACCTGTCCAACCCCGCTCCGAACCTTCTCCCAATCTTTGAGTCACTTCAACAAGCTCAAATGTTATCCATATCCACTCCATCAAAAAATCTAAAACAGTAGGCTTCTTTAAGCTACATTACTAAGAAGCACCAGGCAGTAAAATCTCCCTAGAGGTTTAAATTATTTTAGAGTAAAAGGTGCTTTTTTATTTTGAGTTTTCAAACTTTTCTTTATTAGTGTCTTTTTAATGAAATGAATGCCAATATTGATTTTTCGTCCTCTTCTGGATGTTCTTACAAAACACTCAGTGAAGCGTTCTTCTCAAGGCATAATGCAGTTGTTTCCATGAGTTCCACAACCTAACTACCCAGCCAGAAGACAGAAAAGATGTCCCCCGTGGAGGTCCAGTTACACTGTGATTTTATGCCCCCAGCACAAGAAATGACTGCACAAATGTCATTATTTATAACTAGTGGCCCAGTGTAAAAATTCGTGCACACTGAAAGGAAATTAATTAGAAGAAATATTTTAATATTGCTATTCGCCCTTTCTCTATTATAGAAGTGTCAACCAAATTCACGATTGACAATGACAGATCGAAACACACACGTGCGATTGGCATCAGTGAGAGCTTTATATGTATCACGCATGCACAAGTCAACTTAGCCTTTCATATACAGTAGGTCCTCGGATTACGTCGGAGATCCATTCCTATGGTGTGATTTTCACCATAAGTCAGAATCCACCTACATAAGCACCTACATCACTCACCTGAAGCACATACACAGCAGTAATAAAGTGAAACAGTAAAAAAAATTTAAAAGAAAGATAACAATTCCTGACCTTTACTTGTGGTAAA
>NW_005361873.1:386484-392282 GCF_000412655.1 Myotis brandtii | reverse complement strand
TGTGAGGATCAAATGAGATGAGGCATGGGAAAATGCTTCACAAACATTTGGTTGAACTGTAAAATGTTTCCACCTGGCTATAAAGCAAGTCCTGTTCCTGTACTGAAGAAACTCCAAGGAGGCTAGTTGCTAGGGAGAGGAAGCCGGGCATTGCTATGTGACATCATTACCCGGCGCCCACAGAGACTGTTTCCAGGCTGGGCTGGGTTGTGGGCCGCATTTTGCATGATGGGGTCTCGGCAGCATTGGCTGCGATTTGGTGGGGTATCACTCTGGGGTGGTGGCAGGTCCTGTGTCCCACTTGGGGGAAGCTGAGTGTTGGTCTGTTAGCGCCAGCTGCCGGCCAGTGCACATCATGGCAGCTCCTGCATTGAGCATCTGCCCCCTGGTGGTCAGTGCGCATCCTAGTGACCGGTCGGACGGTCAGATACTTAGCATATTAGCCTTTTATATATATAATCTTCTCCTTAAAAATGAAATGTACTACAATGCTTCCTTTTCCTGATATTCTTCAACAGAATAAAATTATTCATATTAGCTTTGCATTATCACAGAGTTCTTTTCTTTTTTACTTCTTCACTTCCTTTGTGGCTATACATTAATAGAACTTTATTAAATTCAACAGTTTTGGAAATAAGATATTATACATTCAACAGACCCTCATGTTGAACTCATCCAAAGAATGCAAGAAATGACATTCTTAAAGCTTTGCCATGAATTCTATAAGCCACACACAAGTCTTTGGCCACCACATGATTATACTTGACAGAAGTGTCTAAACCAAAATGTCCAGGATAATGAGAAGCTCTCATTGTATGGAAATGAATACATATAATATATAGCGTAGTTATTACATTTTTTAAAATATTTTTTACAGAGGGACCTTCTCTTTGTTATTTTTCTGGTCATATAGAAAATAAAATTTTATATTGAATATATAATATATAGCGTAGTTATTACATTTTTTAAAATACTTTTACAGAGGGACCTTCTCTTTGTTGTTTTTCTGGTCATATAGGAAATAAAATTTTATATTGAACATAGTAAAACCTCCATTATAGGTATGTGAGAAAAATCTCTTGAAAGGTTTTAGATAACCCAAAATATAGTCGAAATTCATTAATATCATCTATCCTAAGAAATAGCTAAGAAGCTAACTTTTTTATTCATTCAAAATTCCTGAGTTTTTACCTAGTAGCTTTAAAGGTTTTCATGGGACATAGGATTACAGAAAGAAATCCTGCAGATAGAATTTATTAGAAATGACTTCAGAGGTGGGTGGTAAAAATACAGCAAAATGTCTGCCTTAGGAATAGGAGAAATCATTTTCAAAAATATAGCCTAGACTCCAGACAGTAACCATTGTGGAAGGTTCCTAAGCAGAAACAGGGACACTTGTACATCTCTTTTGCTCCCTCTGCTGGTTGGTTTTATAAAATAAAGAATGGGTTCTTTGATTTCCTTCCAGAAATGCTGAGACATTTTAATTTTCCCAGACTTCCAGAATTTAGATGTCAAGACTTGTCCATTTGGTTTGTTATAATTGAGTTGTTGAGTCTAAATTATAAATGAGTGTGAAATATTAGATGGAAATAGCATGAAAATAGAAGTTCCATTAGATTAATAAGTCAGATGTTATTGAGCATGGCACAAAAGGGAATATATGACATCCTCATCTTAAAATATGATCTCAAGGAGAGAAAAAGCACTTACATATAAAATTACTTAAGACTAAGGCAGTATATAATTAAAGACCAAATTGCATGGCATCAACTACATGTTGCAGACTACAGAGAGTAGAAAAATTAATAAATGAGACAGGAGTTGTATTGAAACTCAAAAATGACTGATACAGAACACAAGCTAGAACATTATAGAAATGACTGCTGAGGGAGCAAGATATGCTATCATCAATAAACCAATCTTTTGACTTCTGCACCCAAATACAACCTTCATCCTATACATATAATTACAAACAATAGCAATAGCAACAACTGAACATAAAGAAAATATTTATATTCCAAATGAAAACATGTGAATCTTTCCAAAGTGAATACCCACCATCATTTGGTCACCATACCTGTCTCTGAAGATAGTCACAAGCCAGTTTTGATATCCTGCTACTTATGGATCAAATAATAAATTTTAATCATCGTTAATACACTCTAGAAAATACTAGAAAATGACTAGAAGGAAGATATACTTGAGACTACTATAGGGTCCTTCCTTAATGAGACAAATCTTCCTTTATTTAAGGAGTTCTAAGTCTATGATCTGCTGCACTCCCCTTGCCAATTACTTTCTTAATGTCTAGTGAAGAAAGTGTTTTTTCATATTCTCTTGAGGAATAAAATTAGGAGATGCCAAATCTCTCTAAATTCTTTAGATTTATCTTTCCACAAGATACTAACTTATTTCCAGCATTTTAACTTCATTTGGCACATTCCATTGATATCCTGGTTTGAGGCAATCAGTCAAATAATCAATTAGAACCATTTTCAGGTGCTCAAGTTAGTATATTGAATCTACCCGTTTACCTATTTCTACATTTATTAATGTATTTACCCATTTGTTCAACAAATATTTATTTTTTCACTCGGTATCTGACAATATTCTAGGCACTGGAAATACAACATAGGATAAAGCAAACAAAACTCCCCAACTTCCCGGAGTCTACATTTGATGGGGGGAAGGGGAAAACAATAAACAAGCAAATATTTAGAAGACAGAGTGCATTACATTAACACTCTAGAAAGAAACAATGCAGATTAGGGAAACTGGGAGCACTGGAGTGTGTAATTTTAAGTAGAGATATCAAATTAGGCAATGACGAGCAAAGACTTGAAGAAGGTGAAGTGGACAATGCGAGTACCTGAGGGAAGAGCATGACAGGCAGAGGCCTCAGCAAGCACAAAGGCTCTGTGGCTCATTTAAGAACAGAGAGGAGGCCAACCTACTAGAACAGAATGAGCAAGTGAGAGAATAAATGTTAGTGCTCTACTTTAGATAAACCCATAGTTTTCTAAATAAAAGTGAATATAAATACCATTTTCCATACTCTCCCAAGTCAGTTGCAGGTTTGTTTGTATAATGTGCTAAAATACCATTTTTTATTAACAAATAATACATACCAACCAGTTTATCGCTGGGTCTCTAAAGCATATGGGTTAAATTAGGAAGAATAATTCAAAGCAGTTCTTTCTATCTTAGTCAACTCATAGCAAATCTATCAATTGTCTGTTATGATTCCCCTAATCACCACAAACTACAGGGGAATTACCAGTGTGAACTGGGCGTATATTACAAATAGGAATATAATGCCAAAACTTAAGCATCTTGATCTAGGGTAACATTTCTTTTCAAATAAAGGAATAACCTTTAGAGATCATATGAAAAATCCTAGCAACATCTTCCCACTTGTCAGTAAACACATACATTTTTTGTAATTTGGCTTTTCTATTTTTTTAACATATTTTTGTTGATTTCAGAGAGGAAGGGAGAGGGAGAGAGAAATAGAAACATCAACGATGAGAGAGAATCAATGATCTGCTGCCTCCTGCACATCCCAAACTGGGGATCGAGCCCACAACCTGGGCATGTTCCCTGACCAGGAATAAAATCCTGATCTCCTGGTTCATAGGTCGAGGCTCAACCACTGAGCCACTCCGGCTAGGCTGGCTTTTCTATTCTTAACTAGCATGCTTTAAGGGAAACATCCAAGTTACAGCTTTTGAATTGGGAAATTATTGATTTGCCTCTAGGCCAGTGGTTGGCAAACTGCGGCCTCTTGAGTGTGGCTCTTCCACAAAATACCACGTGCAGGTACGCACGTACAGTGCGATTGAAACTTCGTGGCCACACTCAAGGGGCCAAAGAGCCGCATATGGCTCATAAGCCGCAGTTTGCCGACCACTGCTCTAGGCAAATAATTTCATTAAAACTATATGCTAAATATACCTTGTTAGTTTAAGAAATTAAATACAGCCCTAACCGGTTTGGCTCAGTGGATAGAGCATTGGCCTGCGGACTGAAGGGTCCCAGGTTCAATTCCGGTCAAGGGCATGTACCTTGGTTGCTGGCACATCCTCAGTCTCTCCCTTCCTCTCTGTAAAAAATCAATAAAATATATTTTTTTTAAAAAGAAATTAAATACATAAACTAATTTGATGTTTAAAAATTTTCTGGTTCACCTCGGTATCAGAAAAGATAATATTTTGTGGAATCAATAAATAGGTTATAACATGGAATAAGCACACACTAATAATAATATCAATAACTTCTTTTTTATATATCAAAGCCTCATTGAAAATGCCAAAGTTGCAACCTCATGTTAATGGATGATGTTACTTTTTCAATAAAGTTTTTGCTAAGATAACCTGCGGATTTAGGACTAAACATTTATAGAGATTTTTTAAACAAATCAAGATGAAAATGATAGAATTTCTTACAACACATTTCAGTCGAAAAGTTAATCTTCACTTTATTAGTCAAATCTAGTATTGTTTGCTAGGTACCTATCCTTATCATTGCAGTAAATTATTTACAAACATAACCTGTGTCCTCATCATAACAATCCTATTGGGCAGGTACTACTATCTTTTACAGATAAGGAAACTGAGGCTTCAAGGTAAGTGGACCTTCCTGCAATCATACATACAGCAAGTGACAGAACCCTCTGACCCTACCTTACCACACCCTCAGCTTCTCCTGTGGCTCTCCTCTGGCATCACGAGCATTTCCTGCAGTGCCTTGATCACTTTCCCTTATCACCTTTCTACATTCCCTACATTTTTTTTTCTGGTTAAGAAATCACATCCACAGCAGAAAACTATTATGTCACATTGCAAGCACCAAATTGGCCTATAGCCGTGGTCTGCAAACTGCGGCTCGTGAGCCACATGCCGCTCTTTGGCCCCTTGAGTGTGGCTCTTCCTAAGCCTTAGGAGTACCCTAATTAAGTTAATAACAATGTACCTACCTATATAGTTTAAGTTTAAAAAATTTGGCTCTCAAAAGAAATTTCAATCGTTGTACTGTTGATATTTGGCTCTGTTGACCAATGAGTTTACCGACCACTGGCCTATACTATATTAAGGGATTTAACAAACAAGCAAATAAACAGTCATACTCAATATTTAAACAGTAAAATTTTCTTCAGTCATGCCCGTTTTAACAGAACATGAAATATACACAGATTCATAGAAGTATGTAGGAAGCAATCTTTTGTTTCAAATACTGAAGAAAACTCGTGTTCAAAATATCATAAAACTAAAAGTGAACTAAAACCTGCTGAAGTTCTTTACAGATATAGATGATGAAGAAAGACAAACCTCTGTGTGGGGGCTCATAGGGCTCTACCTTTAACTTTGGACATTTTATATGCTCCCAAGAGGGAAATTTGAAGATCTACACAGAATCATTACACCAGAAGGCAATTCCTATTCTGAGATCTGGTTTGAGATTTCATAAAGTGAGAGTGGAACACGTTTAACAGAAAGATTTAAATTTTTTAATAACTTTAAAAAATGTATTATTTTTCACCTAAAGAGTGGTTTTCCATTTGGTTTTGTTTCTGGAGAAAAACTGCTTTTCATGTATAAATGGTACAGAAAACTTTTTGGGTGGTTTGTCTTTTATAGAAGTGTATTTTTTGTGTGATAAAATTTCCCTGGAATGTGATGAGGTCACCAGAACAGGTTTTCTTGGCATATAAGAAAATAGAGGGCTATGTGAAATTATTGTTTTAAAATTTAGGGAAGTTTGAAATTATGTAATTCATTCATAATATATATATATTT
>NW_005361873.1:366170-385990 GCF_000412655.1 Myotis brandtii | reverse complement strand
TTATCTTCCTTTTGTTAAGTTGTATGAGTTCCTTTGTAAATGTTGGAGATTAAACTCTTATCGGAGATAACATTGGCAAATATGTTTTCCCATGTAGAGGGCTTTCTTGTTGTTTTGTTGATGGTTTCGTTTGCTGTGCAGAAGCTTTTTATTTTGATGTAGTCCCATTTGTTTATTTTCTCTTTAGTTTCCATTGCCCTAGGGGTTGTATCGGTAAAGATATTGCTACAGCAAATGTCTGCTATTTTGTTGCCTATGGCTTCTTCTAAGATTTATGGTTTCCCCTCTTACATTTAAGTCCTTTAACCATTTTGAGTTTATTTTTGTGTATAGTGTAACTTGGTGGTCCAGTTTTCCCAACACCACTTATTGAAGAGACTGTCTTGTCTCACATTCAGCACAGAAAAGTTAGGTGACAGTCTCCAGCCAGTCAGGAATAGAAGAGGGAAAGACCATAAAAAAAACCCCACAAACAATACAAGCAAAGGAGTTGGAGTCCATTGAAGTGGCAAACTAAACTATTTCACTGACTTTTTGTTTTGTTCTTGTAACACATTGGATTACTTCCACATTAATATGTAGATAAAAGCTATAAAATTCTTTCAAAAGACTAAATTTAGAAGGAGAAAACTAGAGAAATCAGGTACTCTAGATGCCTGAAGATCTCATGAGAAGGAGAAATGGGGTACTTCAGAAGAGAAAAATGGTTCATGATCAGGAGGTTGGAGTTATTAAAGGCACCATTTCACCTCTTATTATAGAACACTTATTACATTTAGTATTCAAAAGGCTTCTAACTATTCCTGAAAGACCCATCTCTTCTCAGAAAGAGTTTAGATCTGTCATAGTCACTTTAGAATCCTAGATACATGGGCCCACTTCCATCTCCCATGAACTATTTTCCTAGAGTTGTGTGTGTTTGTGTATATACATGTATGTGTGTGTGTGTGTGTGTGTATGTGTGTAGGATATATACACACAGGTTAGAAATCGTAGAACACTGACAATTCCATTTGTTGCTGAGCTTCTTTTAGAATAAAGGTATACATTAAAAATAATGTATATTCATCATCATTTATAAAGAAAATGCAAATCAAAACCACAATGAGATACTGTCCAGGATGACTATAAATTTTTTTAAAAAGTAAAATAAGTGTTGGGGAGATTGTAGAGAAATTAGGACCCTCATATATTGCTGGTAGGAATTTAAAATGGTGTGGGCACTGTGGAATTTGACAATTCCTCAAAAAGTTAAAGACAGAGTTACCATATGACCCAGCAATTCTACAGCTAGGTACACACCCAAGAGAACGGAACACATATTCACACAAAAACTTGTAGCAACATTATTTATGATTGCAAAACATGAAAACAACTTAAATGTCCATCAACTGATGAATAAACAAACAAAATATAATATATACAAAGGAATATCATTCAGCCATAAAAAATAATGATGTACTGCTTTGGCCAGTGTTGTTCATTGGTTAGAGCGATGGCCTGCCCACCAAAGGGTATCAGGTTTGATTCCAGGTCAAGAGCATGTACCTGGTTGCAGCTTCAATCCCTGGCTCCAATCAGGGCAAGTGGGGGTGGCAACTAATGGATGTGTCTTTCTCACACTGACTTCTCTCTCTCTCTCTCTCCCTCTCTCTCTCTCTCACTCTCTCTCTCTTTCTCTACCTCCCCCCCCTCCTTCTCTCTCTAAAAAAAAATCAATGGACAAAAATCCTCCAGTGAGGATTACCAAAAAATAAATAAATAATAAAAGTATGAAGTACTGATACATGCTACAACATGGATAAACTTTGAAAATATTATGCTAAGTTAAAGAAGCTAGACACAATAGGCTACATATTGCATGATTCCATTTATATGAAATGTTCAGATTAGGCAGATCCATAGAAACAGAAAGTAAATTTATGGTTGCTAGGGATAAGGAAGGAGAGAACTGGGAATAGGGTATTTTTGGGGGCGTGGTAAAAACGTTCCAGAATTAGTGGTGATAGTTTCACAATATCACTAATATACTAAAATCCATGGTAGGATACATTTTAAAATGGTTAAAATGGAGAATTTTATGTTCTGTAAATTTTATCTCAATAAAATCCAAGAAATTAGTATATGCAAAAAAAAAAAAAAGTCTATGTAAGGAATAAATGAAACAATTATTAAAATACCTCTACAGATAATTAAATGAATTCAAAAAGTGAATAAAATGTTCAATTCTCTGATCTGAGTAACAGGATTTCTTCTCAATACTTACTTCAAAATGTTTGAATTCCCAAATGAATATGTGTTACTTTTCTCAACCTTATAAAATATATAAAGGAATGTAAGATTTTAATGTATAACATTTTACTTACATGATAATGGTCTACCATGTCTCTTAGATTCCTCCTGGCAGAGGGCAAGCTTTTTCTCTAATGGCCCATATAACCTTAGAAAACAGAGGAAAAAAAGATAAAAATTACAGTTTAATTTCATATAGGTCTAATATAGTTGATCAATATTAATAGTCCCTTCTATGCAATATATTTTATGTTTTATCTTTATTGTTGAAAGCATTACAGAAAAATACTGTGTAAAGTATTTTTCTGGCCCATATAACCTTAGAAAACAGAGGAAAAAAAGATAAAAATTACAGTTTAATTTCATATAGGTCTAATATAGTTGATCAATACTAATAGTCCCTTCTATGCAATATATTTTATGTTTTATCTTTATTGTTGAAAGCATTACAAAAAAATACTGTGTATTTTTCCCCCATTGACCCCCTCCACCTGCACCCTACCATTTTATCTCAATAAAATCCAAGAAATTAGTATATGCACATTTTGTTTCTATGCTATCATTTTCCAAGTCCACTATATTAAAATACCTCCACAGACAATAAAATGAATTCAAAAAGTGAATAAAATGTTCAATTATCTGATCTGAGTAACAGGATTTCTTCTCAATACTTATTTCATAATGTTTGAATTCCCAAATGAATACATGTTACTTTTCTCAACCTTATAAAATATGTAAAGGAATGTAAGATTTTAATGTATAACATTTTACTTACATGATAATGGTCTACCATGTCCCTTAGATTCCTCCTGGCAGAGGGCAAACTTTTTCTCTAATGGCCCATATAACCTTAGAAAACAGAGGAAAAAAAGATAAAAATTACAGTTTAATTTCATATAGGTCTAATATAGTTGATCAATACTAATAGTCCCTTCTATGCAATATATTTTATGTTTTATCTTTATTGTTGAAAGCATTACAAAAAAATACTGTGTATTTTTCCCCCATTGACCCCCTCCACCTGCACCCTACCCCAGACCTTCACCTCACTATTGTCTGTGTCCATGGGTTATGAATATACGCATATATTCTTTGATTAATCTCTTCCCACCCCCCACTCCACCCCTTCCTTCTGAGATTCATCAGTTTGTTCCATGCTTCCATACCCCTGGATCTAGTTTGTTCATCAGTTTATTTTGTTCATTAGATTCCACATTTGTCTTTCTCTGACTGGCTTATTTCACTTAATGATCTCCAGGTCCCTCCAGGCTGTCTCAGAGAGTAATAGATCCTTCTTTTTTATAGCTGCATAGTATTCCATTGTGTAAATATATCACATTTTTTTATCCATTCATCTACTGCTGGGCACTTGGGCTATTTCCATATCTTAGCTAGGGTGCATATATTCTTTCTGATTGGTTTTGTGGGATTCTTAGAATATATTCCTAGAAATTGGGTCAGTGGGTCAAATGGCAGATCCATTTTTTATTTTTTGAGGAAACACCATACTGTGTTCCTTAGTGGCTGTACCAGTCGGTTCCTATCAGCAGTGTACTTTTCTCCACATCCTCACCAGCACTTGTCATTTGTCGATTTATTGATGGTAGCCATTCTGGCAGGTGTGAGGTGATACCTCATTGTTGTTTTAATTTGCATCTCTCTGATGATTAGTGACTTATACAATATATTTTATTTTTTTATTGTTGATAGTATAGATGTCTCCCACTCCTTCCTTATCCGCTTCCAACCAGTTCCTACACAGCCCCACAGGTCTTCACCGCCCCATTACCCATGTCTATGGGTTATACATATCTATACTAATAATAGATGAATATGCAAATTGTCCGGGATGTCGTCACAGTAACAGTAACGACCGAACAGAAGGGTGCGTGGGGCCACAAGGCCAGCAGGGGGGTTAGTGAGGTACAACGAAACGACTGAGCAGCAGGTGTGGGTGATTGGGCCGGCAGGGGAGGGCAGTTGGGGGCGACCAGGCTGGCAGGGGAGGGCAGTTGGAGGTGATCAGGCCGGCAAGGGAGCAGCAGTTAGGCGTCAATCAGGCTGGCAGGGGAGTGGTTAGGAGCCAGCAGTCCCAGATTGTGAGAGGGATCCCAGATTGGAGAGAGTGCAGGATGGGCTGAGGGACACCCCTCCATGCACGAATTTTGTGCACCAGGCCTCTAGTCCTATATAATAAAAGGCTAATATGCAAATGGACCGAACAGCAGAATGACCAGTCGCTATGACGTGCACTGACCACCAGGGGGCAGAAGACGCTCAATGCAGGAGCTGCCTCCTGGTGGTCAGTGCGCTCCCACAGGGGCAGTGCTGCTAAGCCAGAAGCCAGGTGTATCTTCCACTCAATGGTTTGATAATATATGGTATACCTTTCCTTTCTCTTCCTCAATATCTTTCCTCCCATCACAGCATAACTTTCAATAAATATAGGGGAGCAGGGAGTGCGCCTAAGCCATCAGTCAGACATCCCCCGAGGGCTCCCAGACTGCGAGAGGGCTCAGGCCGGGCTGAGGGATCCCCCCCACAGAGTGCACGAATCTCGTAAGTATATAAGTTATTCCATTTATCTCTTCTCATCCTCCCATCCCACATTGAGGTATGTCAGTCTATTCCATGCCTCCATGCTTCGGGTCTTATTTTGTTGGTCAATTCATTTTGTTCATTAAATTCCACAAATAATTGAGATCATGTGATATTTCTCTTTATCAGATTGGCTTATTTCACTTAGCATAATTGTCTCTAGGTTCATCCAAAGGGTAAGAGATCCCTCTTTTTAACAGCTGCATAGTATTTCATTGTGTAAATGTCCCACAGCTTTTTTATCCACTTATCTACTGATGGGCACTTGGCTGTTTAAAGGAGAGAAACTAAGAGCAGTTGAATATCTTCTAAGCAGGACACTCCAATTCCCTTTCTTTAAGCAGGTACTTTTTTTCCTTAAATTTTAAATTGCCTTTAATTTTTTTCCAACAGCTTCTATCATTAGATTTTTTAAAATGTGACTAAGACAAAGAAGTAAACACTAAAAAACATTATCTTAGGGTTAATGGATATAATATTTTGCTAAGAGTTTAACTTTTAGTAAAACCATAATAGTGATTAATTAAAAATTCATTAACAAAGACAAAACATATCCCCATTACCTAAGCAATGTCTGTGTTTTCAAATCAAAAGCTCTTCCACTCAGAGTGACAGCAGAATGACTGACAGGAGAGCACCTGCACCTGGTACTTCCTGGGCTGCTCTGAAAGGCCTGGACACAGAGAAGCAGGGGATGAGGGAGGGATGCAAGCACTCAGGTGCAGGAATCCACTGAGGCCATCCCATCACTGTGCTTTGACTTTTAAAAGAAACAACCTGTACTTGCCCAGCTCACACACCTGACCCTGCTTTTCACTCCAACTTCTTCCCTGATGTGGTTATATGGTAATGGAGGAAGGGGAGGTGACACCCTTCTCTGTATTGACTGACCTGAGAAAGAGAGGTGAGGAAGAGCAAAGAGAAGGAAAAGAGCCACTTCCAGAGGGCAGTGGGTTTAGAAACCATTTTTCAGTTAAGGCTGCCCCTCTGACACCATTTGAATAAGTGTCAGTAAAACAGTTCTTTGGGTTGAGCACCAGGCATTCCATCCTCTCCTTTGGGCATCAACAAATAAGACCTTATCCAATCCCTCTTCAGGGCAAGTGGATCCTCCCTCATGTCACATGGTTCTGCTGGGGTTGTCAATCATACTAAATCACCCCCCTCACCCTCACAAAATAAAGTAAAATGTACTCTTTCTCTTACATTCAACACATATGCAGTCGTGGGCACATGATCTGAGATGAACTAAAATTAGATGCTCATTTGAGATTTTAACTCCAAAGAGGAAACCTCTGGTGGCAGAAAGCAACACCCCAAGACTTGGGCCTCAAGTTTCTGAGGTTGGGGTGCCTGTAGCTGCCCCAGTTGCCTCTCCTAATGTCCGATTTTTCGAATCTTCCTTTAATTCTCTGAGCAATCTGCTATATTCCCAGTCTATGCCTTTTCCTTGCTTAGCTTAGTCAGAGTCAGTTTTCTTTGCTCATAGCAAAAAAACCTTAACTGATGTAGCAGAGCTCATGTTCATGTTCAGAGCATTTGAGGCAAATATAACTCATAGAAATGCCCCTGAATTGGGGAGAGTAATGGTAAAAACTCCCAGTGTTGATTGGTTTAACCCTAAGGCCCATATTTCACAACTACAAAATAACGAGTTGAACTTAGGGATGTTTTTTTCCCAGCTCAAACATTCTACAGTTCAATCAATGAAAGAGAAGTGAGTGGCAGGATAGGAGTGTGGTGTTCCACAATCGATGTGCTTTGCCAATACAACTTCAGAGGACTTGGAGGAACTTTTTTGAAAGAACTGTGGGGCCCTTCTGTACTGAAGCCCTCTGCTACTGTGAGGACTCAACTATCAGCTATCGGAACCTAGAGAGCTTTTGCCAACAGGACCAGATGCCACAGTCCAAGGTCACATTCATGCTGACTAAAGCTGCTGCCAGTGAGTGGCTGATGCCTTAAACCCATATGGGAGTCCTGCCAATAGCTGCCATTTCTAGAATGGTGTCAGACTGTGGTGACCTTATGATGCTCAGGCATCCAGCCACTACCACTTTAGTATGAAACACTCTTAGAATCTGAGGGAGAAGAGATTGCCAGCTTTTGCATATATTTCTTGAGGAGAATGAACAGAAGTTTCCTACCAGTAGGCTTTGTGTGTTTTGCTCCCAGAAGATATGTGTAAAGAAAAGCAGATATTCTGTGAAATGTTCTAGGCTCTAGGATCCAGTATGCTGCGCCCAGGTATCTTTTTCTCAGGGGGCTCACAATGTGAAACTATGGGACAGCTATGCCCCAGAAGCACAAGAGAAAAACCAAAGATGGTGGAAGATATCACACTTCCTAAAGAGCCTCGGGAAATGAAAGTAGTTTTCCCAGCAACAATGACTCAACTTGCACAAACAAATGGTATTAGTCCCAAGGAACTTTAACTTCTAGAAAATGTGCAATGGAAATAAATGGAATGATGATTCAGGCCACCATCTCAAGTTCTGCTGACCTTGTGATTGGAGAAACTCTGCAGAATGAAAGATGTTTTTGAAATTAAGACTTGCCAAGCTAACCTGGATGTCCAGAAAGCAGAAGCCCAAAGAAAAAATGTCACTACATTTTTTAAATTTCTCCTGTATGTTTCTCTCTTCCATTGTTAAATTAAACCAAAGCCCCAACTCAGTACCACATATGAACAGAAGGCTCATTAACAAGCCAAAGCTATAATAACAGTTCTTCTCAAATTTAATTGTGGCATTACATGTGGGACCAGAAGAATAACTATACTTTAAGGCTTACCAATGAGTATAGAATCAGGCTGAAAAGACCTAAACTGCACACAGGCAAGAAATGGTTAAAAAGCTAACAATAAAGAAGAACATGAACAAATCTTTATCTCCTTTTTACTCCCAGCTACCGAATATGGTTAAGAAGGAATGAAAGAGATGGATATGTGTAAGTATAACCCACAAATCAACACTAAAGTATTTCTGAGTACTAGAAGGAAATTAAGACTTGCCAAGCTAACCTGGATGTCCAGAAAGCAGAAGCCCAAAGAAAAAATGTCACTACATTTTTTAAATTTCTCCTGTATGTTTCTCTCTTCCATTGTTAAATTAAACCGAAGCCCCAACTCAGTACCACAAATGAACAGAAGGCTCATTAACAAGCCAAAGCTATAATAACAGTTCTTCTCAAATTTAATTGTGGCATTACATATGGGACCAGAAGAATAACTATACTTTAAGGCTTGCCAATGAGTATAGAATCAGGCTGAAAAGACCTAAACTACACACAGGCAAGAAATGGTAAAAAAGCAAACAATAAAGAAGAACATGAACAGATCTTTTATCTCCTTTTTACTCCCAGCTACTGAATATGGGTAAGAAGGAATGAAAGAGATGGATATGTGTAAGTATAACCCACAAATCAACACTAAAGTATTTCTGAGTACTAGAAGGAAAGTCTCTAGATGTTACTCATTCTGAATGTTATATTTTACCACATAAATTCAAGTTATAGGAGCTATTTCAAATGGAGGGATCACAGGAGAGAAGGTATTTTGCTGTGATCAATAACCAGAGTCCATTCTTGCTGAAACATAACAGACCTAAAGAAATAGACCTAGGTAGTAGCTCTAGGCAGTGAAATAGCTAAAGCATCATTTCAAAAACTGTGTTCTGTGTAAACTAGTTCATTGAGATATTAATTGGTGTTTCACAAACAGCCCTTCCATGATCAAATAATTTGGAGACATTCACTTCATGGAGATGTTCAAAGAACCTTAACATCTTAAATGCTCTTGAAGCCCTGTATTCAAATAGCCCATTTATCTTTACATAAGCTAGTTTTTCTAAAAATTATTTAATGGAACCACTTTTCACTTAAAAATTATTTAAATCTTTCGAGATAGAGTTCCAAATACTGTAATTTAGGAAATGTATTCCCATATAAATTAATAAACCCACAGAAGGCTAAATTACCTAATGTCTAAGTTATTTAACAATTGTAGACATCATTTTCAGTTTGTACATGATAACAAATACAAGAAAATTACAAGTTGAATCTGAGATTTAGTGAATTCATTTAAAATGTGGCATCTTTTGAGAAGCTAAGTTCTAATTCTGTGTCAGCCACTTATTGGCTTTGAAACTATACAACTTAACTTCAATGAATCTCTGTCTTTAAGACTGAGAAAATCATTAAAATATGTGTGTAAATCATTAGCACTATATGCAGCACATAATATTCAAAAAATACCTATTATGATAAGAAAATCAGTGGGTAACAACAAGCTAGGTCCATAAGTAAAGGAAAAGACCTAAATAGAATTTCTCCTGAAAATGCCTTAGTAAAGAAGAATCAGTGTTCAATGACAGGCCTGTAGGTATGCATGACTATGTATTATTTCTATATGTTCATTAATTTACATAACACTTTATCCAGCAACTTTTAAAGTAGTTATGTGTTCCTCAAACAGACCAAGTTTTCTCATGACGAAGTCTTTGTACTCATTTCCCTTTGTCTGAAATGTCTATTCCCAGGTGTGCATATGGCTTGTTCCTTGAGCTCCTTAAGATCCTTTATCTGTGAGGCACTTCACCTATGAGGTCTTGCATAATCACTTTACACAAAATAACAAGTCTCCACCCACCCAGACAGTAATCTCTGCTTTTTCTCCACTTAACACCATCTGACAAACTAAATATTTACTTGCTATTTGTTTATTGTCTGATTCCCCTACAAGAATATAAGGTCTTTTAAAGTCACCGTTATTATGTTGCCTCTTTTCTAAAAGATGTTTTAAAGTGCCAAGATAAAATTCAAAACTTTATCCTAAAATTCAAGCCTACAACATTAATATAAGTATTTGTCCTTTATAATTCACAAATTTATCCTTTACACTCTCTCTCCATGCATTGCATAAAACATACATCATTAATTAACTCAAAAACAGTTTCCTGGATTACATATACTTACCCTCACAAATTCTCCTAAGGTCTTTAAATTTTAAACAGAATGGTCATATGGAACTTGCCTTTAAAACCGTTAAGCTCTTCTTCATCCCATATAAACCCTCAACTGTGTGAACTAGGCAAACAAATATATATAAACAAATTTCCCAATGAATATGTTTTTTTTTACACATCCCTTATCTATAGAACAGTTTGGCCCCCACCCAGGTTAACATCTCATCTGGCCTTCATCCAACCTTTCTCTCCAGCCATTCTTGGGCTATATCTCCCTTGGAATTTCCCTTTTATAGTCTCATGTCAATTGCTCACAAAATGTAATACTCTTTGTAATACTTTAAGCAATAAAACAATTTTTTAAAAAAAGAAAAAGAACTCATGGTGCTCCAGGTTCCCCATTCAACTCTCTAAAACCACAGCACCACAGGCACTAAATATACAATGTAACCTAGACTTTCAAGGTTCTTTGCAAATATAACAGCAACATTTTACACTATTATCATTTTAGGATGTATAGTTTCAAGATGGCATAGTTTAATCTGTATATACTTTGGCACACAAGGCAATTCTATTTAAAATTTCTGTAACCTAAGTCAGGATTTCCTCTAAAAAAGCCAGTCGAGCGTATGTGTGTGTGTATGTGTGTGTGTGTGTGTGTGTGTGTGTAACAAAGGAATTCTTATAATAGCTTCAGTCTCCTTGACATTTATAACACCCATTTATCTTCCAGTCCTGAGATTCACCCTCTATTATTCACACACCCATCTGATCAATGGCTTTATTGCTGTTTTTATTAATAGAACATTCTTGTTTTCATATTAATCAAGTGTGGAATTTAATGTTTGCTTTAATTGTAGCAATGAAGATTTATAGTGTTACTCAGAGAAATGCAAGTGCTGGATTAGTTTCTGCTCTTAATTTTCTTTAATAAGTATTTATTCAGCACATGTTATGTATATGTAGGACACAGAAAAATGCTCATTTATGGTACATGAAAACATATATCTCATTCATATATTTCATTCTTGCTAATAAGGAATATTTTTTTTATCTTTATGACAGGTTAGTAGAGAGGCTTGGGTATATTTAGCTCTTGTGACATTAGGAGATATTAGAAACGTCCCTCTGGCTGAAAGCAAATGTTTATGTGTAACACAGGAAATTCAAACACAATGATTGCAATTGATATGAATCCTTAGTTACCCATTCAATAGCCAATGCCAGCTCCCAAGTCAGAGTCTAGAGATGATAGAAAAGCATCTTCCCACCCTAGCCAGTTGGGCAGGGGATAGAGCATCGGGCTGTGGACCAAAGAGTCCCAGGTTTGGTTCCAGTGAAGGGCAAGTATCTTGGTTGCAGGCTCCTCCCCGGCCCGGCCATTGTCAGGGCTCCTGCTGGAGGCAACCAATCAATGTGTTTCTCTCACATGGATGTTTCTCTCTGTCTTTTCCTCTTTTTTCCACTCTCTCTAAGAAATCAATGGAAAAATATCCTCAAGTGAGGATTAACAGGAAAAAAAAGAAATGCATCTTCCCAGCCTTCTTTACAGCTCAAGATATTTGTCCCTTTTTCTGCTCTAGATGCCAGCATACTATGATTGATGTCATGACTTACAGCAGCCTTCAATGACCATAAATGAGCCAAAGACAAGGTCAACATCCTGAGCAAAGGCTGAAAATGCCTGGGTTATTTCTGAGCCAGTGAACCACCCCCCTACTGTCTACCTCCAGTCTTCCTGTTCATCAAATTAAACATCCTAAAGCTTTAAAACACCCTTGATTTTCTGTTATCCATAGTCAAACTCAATCTTTCTAATATATTGGACATATATTTTCAGCTTGAATCTTAAACAGAAATATCTTTTCCCATCAAAGAGAATGAATTATAAAACCTAACTTCACATAGTGAACCAGATATAGCAAACAACATAATATATTTACATATATTCTATATATATAAAAGCCTAATATGCAAATTGTCCTCTCGGGAGTTCGACTGGGAGACCGTGAGATCAATTGCTCACTATGATGTGCACTGATCACCAGGGGGTGGTGCGGAATGAAGGAAGGCCCCGGCCGGCAGCCGGCAGCCGGACAAGGGAGGCCCCAATCAGCCCTGACGGCCAGGCCTAGGGACCCTGGACCTCTAGTGTAGATAGATAGATAGATAGATAGATAGATAGATAGATAGATAGAAAGAAAGAAAGAATATTGTTCAGAGAGCTACCAGGTCAAGTAAATATGCAAAAGTGATTCAGCAGCTTAAGAAGTCATGATTTCTGCAGAGTATAGAGGAGTGAAGCACAGTGCCTACATAAACCAAGTGATAACGACTATATAATTTGATCAAGTTTATAACTTTTAAAAGACTTAGAATAAATACCTGAAACTGAAAAGAGACAATACCAAGGTACACTTCATGGGATTTCCAAGGAAAGACCAGTAGAACTGAGACAACAAAGAAAATGGAAGTTCTGACTGATCAGAACAGTCCCCTTCTTGACCCCTCTACTTGGAGATTACCTCCAGTCCCTAGTAAGATCATTGGTCCATGAAGAAGCATTTATAAGAAATTTTTTATGTTTATGTTCATTTATAACAAAGCTAATATAGTTACTGTTCAGTTTTAAGATTTAGGCATATTAAATAAATCCTTTACTTCATCCCAAATTCAAGAACCACTAGTTATAATTTTACATTGCATGGACTGAATTCTATCTAATGGATTTTGCCCAAATTTTGAAGAATCCAGCTAATACCCTCTGTCTATCCTAAGTAATATATAAATATTACATATATATTATAGATATGTTTAAAATACACAAATAAGGTTATTTTCTTACATATGTCCACTCAGAATATCTTTACCTGGACCAGAAAGCAAAGTGCAGGTCTCATAACTACGTGGGCACTTCATGAAATGTCTACAAAGTGAAGTATGAGCTACTGTTCTCAGCACATAAAACCACAGTTCCAGTCCTTTTCCATAGGATTCAGTAAAAATGGACGAGACTCGTTTTGAAAACATTCCATGTGAGAAAGGAGAACTGCTAATATGTGATGATCTAGCCCACAGTGTATCTATTTCCTTGGTGAACTGAAGCCTTAACAAATACGGATTTTGGACTTTATAAAATGAAACTAGTTAGTGGTTTTTTTTTGTGGTATCACCCTTATGTCCCACAGTGTCCCCAATGTCCTCTTGTTCTCCTTCCCACTGCATCTCAGAGCTTAAATTTTCACATAGCAAAATCCAGTACATGGAATTACTAGATGCACATTGGAGAATATTAGAGAGACCTAGAAAGGGTCTGACTTCTTTTAAGATGAATTACTGACATCTTTCTAACTTAATAGAGAGTATTCAATATCGTTCCTTGGGTATAATGGGCTAATTTATAACACATACCAGCCTGGTCTAGTAATAGAAAAGAACGAGCAATGACAGAGTATTGTTCTTTCAGAGGTTTGAAGATTTTTCCATGCCAAATACAAAATATCTCTTAAATTCAAGGCATTTTGCATGATGTTTCTATTTATATATGCTCAATTTCAATATGTAATTTAGAAATCTGAAAATAAAGCTAGGGCCTTTTGTTATGACTCTTCTTAATCCTATCATCCATTCAAGTTATTTATGTTATTGAAGTCATATTTAAAATTACTTGGTGCAAATTTCTATTGAGAAATTTACATTATTTCCCCTCCTCTGGAATTTCTTGGACTACAATTAATGTATTAAGGAAAGAAAATATCAGCATTTTAATAGAAAATATGCTCAAATCTTTAATAGAAAATATGCTCAATGTAAATTTGAAAGTATTCAACTGAATGACAAACTATTGTACATGAATACTAAGCACATCAGTAATAGTATGTATTGTAAACTGACCATATGCCTGGCATGTGCCAGGCCACTTCACACAACATAAACTCATACTTTATATAGGGCCTTTCTCTCCTGATGTCTTAACTAATATTCACTCCATTTGTATTTCCATATGTTAACTAGGAGGCAAGTATATTTCTCTTTCACTTATATAAAGAAAAATTGTGACAAAGTTCACAGTTTTGTTTATGCAAAAATTAAAGTAACAATGTTTCAAGGAAGTCAGGAGGCAGAATGAAGTCTGTTGTCTTTATATGCTTCTCTAATTTTTCATCGTATTTCCTCATTAGAATACATTATATTTGCCAAGCATTAGTGTTCTCAAGTCTTTTCATATAGCATCTCATTTGAATCTCACAATTGCTCTATAATGTGTGAACACATTCATGTTATATCTTCCAAAAGTAAATATAAACCCATGTTTAAGATTTTTTTAAAAGGATACTAAAAGGTGTTAAGGTGACTCATCCAAGTTCACATAGCCTCAACTCTGGCTTTCCAGAGTAGGTACCATAGTCATTTCCTCTTTAGCACACAACAAACAGTTGACTCTTCCCTTTTCTATAAAAATTTAGATATATAATGCTCTCGTATCTTAAAATTAACAAGGAATTTTCACTAGACACCACTATCCCTCTAATCTCTCTTTATAAGCTAAACTATAAATACCCTGAAACTGGCTTTCTAGCCAGAATACCAGAATTCATTCTAAAATTATCCTTTAAAGCAGTCATCTTGGGAATTTAACCCTATCATAAGCATATTTCACTGATCAGCTCATGCTTTAAATTTTTACATATTTGCCTTTTCTCAGGCTAATAATGCTCTACTTGTTTGTTACTAAAATTTTTATGTACTTTATTATTTTTCTAAGAAAAAGGCAAACTAATAAAACATTTCTCTTAATTGGTAAGGCAGAATTCAAGAAATTTTTGCATCTGTATTTTGTTATATAGAGAAATCATTGACATCCATCCATTCAAAATACTATTTAAAATGTTTTTATTAAATGAACATGTATTATTAAATGAAATGACACATGTAAAATGCCTAAGATTCTGCTTATCAGGAAAGCAATCAGCCAACATTGGCTTTCATTTTTAATATGATGGTTTAGATTGACAAAATATTTTTCTGAAGTTTTTACAGTCTGCCAGTGTACAGAGTATCAAAAATGCTTAATTTAGGCAAAAATAATCTTTAATAAGAGGTTTGTTATTACATATTAATGGCCATTTGAGTAAAGCTTAGCATTATTCATGCCTCAAAATCTAGAGGAAGCTAGTGAAGGTGAATGCCCAGGGCTCTCGATTGTAACACCTTCAGTGTTTCCCCAACCAGAATGTGCCCCCCAAGCCATATATTGACACCCTAACCCCCAATGTGATGGCAGTAGAAGGTAATTAGAATGGGATCAGTGCCCTTATAAAAAAAGACCCAGAGAACTCTCTTGCCCTCTTTCTGCCATGTGAGGACACAATGCGAAGACATCTGTCTGCAACTTGGAAAAGAGCCTATAGTACCATGATTTTGGACTTCTAGCCTCCAGAACTGTGAGAAATAAATTTCTGTTATTTATAAGTCAAAAAAAGTAAAAAATAAACGCTTTGGGAATTACTTTGAAAACCAGATTACAATCCACAAAAGAATATCACTTTCTTTATTTAATAGTTACACCTCATTTTTTTTAAATTAGTAACTGTTTAATCACTCACTTTCTTTGCCAGATGAGACTCTGATTTCTTTGGACCTTTCCCAAATATAATATTTTCACTCAAAGTATGAAAATTTTTTTATTGCTAAACATAATTTTTCAAGTTTGGTCTATGGGACAATTCCACATGAGAAATTCCAAGAATGACTTGTCCAAAGGCAGCATCCCTGAAATGAGTACAGAGCTGCCACGGTGATATCTTGGATGTGACTAAATAGCCCGCAGTGCAGCGGTTCTCAACCTGTGGGTCGCGACCCCTTTGGAGGTCGAACGACCCTTTCACAGGGGTCACCTAAGACCATCAGAAAACACATATTGAATATATAACTACATATTGTTTTTGTGATTAATCACTATGCTTTATGTTCAACTTGTAACAATGGAAATACATCCTGCATATCAGATATTTACATTACAATTCATAACAGTAGCAAAATTACAGTTATGAAGTAGCAACGAAAATAATTTTATGGTTGGGGGTCAACACAACATGAGGAACTGTATTAAAGGGTCGCGGCATTAGGAAGGTTGAGAACCACTGCCTTAGTGTATAAGACAGTGATCTTCTGAACTAGCGAAAATTCAATTGCCAAATAACTTTTTTCTTACAATTTAGCAAGTTTCAATTCAATTTACCAATTTTCCCATTATGCCACTTTTAAGAGAAGAGATCATATTAACCCCAGTAGAACATTTCAATAAATTACCCACTATAGAAAAACTAAGGATATATTATAACACCTCTTTCCTTCCGCAGAAATAATATCCTTCTGACATTTTGACAAGTTAATGAAGCATCCCTTTCCCATCTGAAAAAGTCGGTTGGCATTCCTTCATCAAGCTAGTAAGCTTCCAAGTGTTTCTTCATTTGACCCTCAGAACACCTTTTAACACTTTTCTTATGAGTGATGTCAACTGGTATGCAAGCCACTTGGTACATTCCCAGACCCTTTAAAAATAATTCCATCATATTGGCTAATCCTAGGGGGGGTCTCTCCAGAACTGAGTGCACTTGTAAAACTATTCATAAAAAGGGTCTCTGATTTCTGTCTCTACTTCCTTTAACACCCTGGTTATATTTTACTTGGACCTAGAAACATATCAAATCTCAAAGCTTAGAATATTCATCCATTTTTCAGCTGCTCACAGGAGCCTGTTCTCTGCAACCTCATCCTTCTTACTAATAAATTTGATTAAGGCAAATTCCCCTTTGTGAAACCAGAAACCAAATTTTTCTGCTACATTCTCAATGTTTGCATTTGGCTTCCATCTCCATTAATTAACCACTTGGATCTTTAAAAGTCTTCACCTCTTTTTCCTAATACACACACACACACACACACACACACACACACACACACACACACATATTTTTCATTGTTCAAAAGTCTGCAGCAGTCAGTTGAAATGTTTAGTTGCTTGAAATTAATTTTCCATTTTTATTGTTCCACTTATTTGGCAGGTTTTATGACTTTATAATAATTCTCCAGAACTCTTTGAACCTGTTATGATTTTTATGTTTGTGCTTGATGTTTACTTGGCAACATATTGATTCTACCGACTCTGCTCTATGAGATTTAGGCAGTGAAAATGTCTGAGATATGAATATGAAGAAGACTGTCATTGATTTTGATGTTTTTATGGTCCCCAAAATAGTTTTTAAATTATGGTTGCAATCAGAAGATATATTTTTATTTCAACATTTTTTCAACTGTTCTTCCTGTATTTCTTTTATACATTTCTACTTCCTTTCATAAAACAAGTTTTGAAAATTTGGTTAATTAATAATTTCATGGAAACTATATTACAAGAGTAAGATTTTATTAATTCAGAAAAACTCACTACTTTAGTTAAGATTTTTAAACACATGTATTAATCACACTAAAATCTCTTATATCATTGCAGAAATAATATCCATTCATTCATTTGTTCATTCAAAAAATATGCACATAGTAGTGCTGTATATAGATATTTGAAATTACAGAGTATACATTACTGAACTTTTCATGGTTTCCTATAGTTCTTTAGACATTGACAGTATTTGTAGCTTCCATGGAATGGGATCTCCACAGAAAATAAATGGGGTCATTTTTAGTAGTTCTCTAAGCAAAAGCAGTTAATCAAAAAATGGCATTTTCTTTCTTTGCAACCTCCTTACTAATTCAGAGGATAATCATTTCTTATATTGAGATGAAAAACTAGAGTTAGTTTTGAAAAAAATTATTTCAAGCCTTCATGTGGTGTAAAGATCATGGGCTTAGTGGCAAATGGACCTGAATTCCAAGCTTAGCTGTGCTCCTTACTGTGGGGCCTTGGCAAGTGTGTGATCTCACTGAGTCCCAGTTTCCTTATGTGCACTAAGGCTTTTGTGCAAATTAAGTAACATATATAAAGTGCTTCATTTGCAGCTGGTATTTTTTGAGGAAATATTTTAATTAATACTCTTTATTAATGTTAGAGATTAGAGTTTTGTCTTCACACAAAAAGATACATGTGTTAATGTTTTAAATATTATACAGTAAATCCTTTTCATTATGGGATTAGATTATTATAAATTCCAATAGTAAGTGAACTGCTGTTGATGAGCTTAAAAGCTTACAACAAAAAGAATTCAGTTCTATCTGGTTTTGCTCTATTTTGAAGCTGAGTTGTTAGTTGCACAAACATTTAGGATTGTTAGGTCCTATTGGTAAATGAATTCCATTATTAACATGTAATACCTATCTTTATTCCTGGCAAAATTTCTTGTTTTAAAGTCTACTTTGTCTGAAATGAAAACAAAATCTCCTGGTTCCTTTTGATTAGTTTTAGAAGATATATATTTTCCCACCCTTTTGATTTAACTCATCTGTGACTTTACATTAATAGTAGAACTCTTGTAAACAGGATATAGTTGGGTCTTGCTTTTCAGTTAATCTGACAATCTGCTTTTTATATGTGATATAATTACATTTACATAATAACATGTAAATATCAATATGATTTGGTTAAAATCTAGCATCTTTCTATTAATTTTTGTTCCATTTGTTCTTTGAACCTTGTTCCTCTTTTCTTGACTAATTTTACATATAATATTTTTATATTTCTTTTTATTTTTACTGCTAGCTTATTAGCTATACCTCTTTGTTTTATCTTTTGTGGTTGCTCAAAGGTTTACAAATACCTCTTGAACCTTTCACATATTAGCCTCAAGTAATTCATCATTCTTCATACTGTAAAAGCTTGACAGTACACCTGTCCTTCTCCCTCCTGTCCTTCATTCTATTATTGTCATGCATTTTAGTTCTACATGTGTCATAAATCCCACAATTCTGTTATTATTTTGATGTTACTAGTAAATAATAAATTATCTTTCAAAGGTTTTTAAATAAAAAATGTGTTTTATTTACCAACATTTTACCACTTTTAGAATACTTTATTCTTTTTAAAAATATATATTTTTTATTGATTTTTTACAGAGAGGAAAGGAGAGGAATAGAGAGCCAGAATCATCGATGAGAGAGAAACATCGATCAGCTGCCTCCTGCACGCCCCCTACTGGGGATGTGCCCGCAACCAGAATCGAACCCGGGACCCCTCAGTTCGCAGGCTGACGCTCTATCCACCGAGCCAAACCGGCCAGGGCCAGAATACTTTATTCTTTTGTGTAGGTCTAAATTTTATCTGATATCATTTTCCTTATGCCACAAGAACTGCCCTCTTTTAGTGCAAGTCTAATGGCAATGATTTTTCTTGGCTTGTGTTTTGACTGGGGGAATAAAAGTGTTTTCTTTCATTTTCGAAATATAATTTCACTGGATATATAAGTCTAAAGAATTAGAATCTAGTGACTAATTCTAGTTTATTTTAAATGTATATTAACATAATCTGCCTTATTGAGAAAAATCCTTTTAGTAACAAAAAATTCCAAATAAAATTTTCTGGGTAATTTTCAAACTAAAAATTGACTTCAAATTTTCCCCCATCCCCCAAATTTTTGCTTGCTATTTAAACACTTTAGGAATCCCTGTAGATTTTGATGTTAAAAATACTTAGACAAGCTTTAGCCGGTTTGGCTCAGTAGATAGAGCATTGGCCTGCAGACCAAAGGGTCCCAGGTTTGATTCCAGTGAAGGGCACGTACCTTGGTTGCAGCCCCCCCCTCCCCCCGCCCTTCCCACACCTCCCTCCCAGCCTGGGCCCTGGTCAGGGCTCGTGCAGGAGGCAACCAATTGATGTGTTTCTCTCTGTCTTTCCCTCTCGCTTCCACTCTCCCTAATAATCAATGGAAAAATATCCTCGGGTGAGGATTAACAACAACAAAAAAGTAGACAAAGTGAAAGCAGTGATCCCACTTCTAGGAATATATCCCAAGAAACTAG
>NW_005361873.1:359784-366032 GCF_000412655.1 Myotis brandtii | reverse complement strand
ACCATTTGCAACAGCATGGATGGAACTGGAGAGCATTATGCTAAGCAAAATAAGCCAGTCAGAGAAAGATAAATATCACATGATCTCACTCATTTGTGGAATATAATGAACAACACAAACTGATGAACAAAAACAGATCCAGAGACAGAGAAGCATCAATCAGACCGTCAAACCTCAGAGGGAAGGTAGGGGAGGGTGGGGATAAGGGGGAGAGATCAACCAAAGGACTTATTTGCTAGCATATAGGCCTAACCAATGGACACAGACAACAAGGGGGTGAGGGCATGAGTGGGGGAAATGGGGGGTAATGTGGGGATAAGGACACATATGTAATAACTTAATCAATAAAAAATAATAATAAACTTGTTTTTAACCTCAAGAATCTAAACATTAATTATGAACACAGGATCCTAAGGAAACATGTTTTTCACTTCCAATGCAAGTGTTATGGTAGGAAGAATAAGGAAACCCCAAATATATCCAAGTCCTAATCTTCCAGAACCTGTGAATATGTTAGGTAAAGGGAAATTAATGTTTTAAGCGGAATTAAGGTTGCTCTATACCTGATTTTGAGGTGGATGATTATCCTATATTATCCACGTGTGCCCAATCTATATATATAAAAGCCTAAGTGACCATTACGACTGGTTGACCGGTTGCTATGACATGCACTGACCACCAGGGGGCAGACGCTCAACACAGGAGCTGCCCCCTGGTGGTCAGTGCGCTCCCACAGCGGGAGCACCGCTCAGCCAGAAGCCAGGCACACAGCTGGCAAGCGGGAGCCTCTCCTGCCTCCTCGGTAGCGCTACCAAGCAGCCGCAGGCGCAGCGGGCCCTAGGTGAGTGGGAGGGGCATGGCACCATGCCCTGGCTTGGGCTCCTCCCCCACCTGCTGTTTCACACACTGCTACATCCCTCAGGGGATGTCGGATCGGCCGAAACCAGCAGTCTGACATCCCCCGAGGGGTCCCAGATTACAAGAGGGCACAGGCCAGGCTGAGGGACCCCACCAGTGCAAGAATCCATGCACTGGGCCTCTAGTGTAATTATAAGGATCTTAACATGTGAAAGAGCAAGACAGAAGAAAAAGAACCTCAAACATGACAGCATGAGAAGAATTTGGCTCAACATTGCTGGCTTTGAAGATTGAGGAATGGGAAACCAAGCCAAAGAATGCAGATGGCCTCTGGAGACCGGAAAAAATAAAGAAACAGATTCTTCCAGAGAGCCTCTAGAAAGAAATGCAGCCCTACTGACACCATGACTTTAGCCCAATGAACCCCGTTTCAGAATTCTGATTTCCAGAACTATAAGATAATATATTCATGCTTTCAGCTGTAGTAACTTGCTACATCAGCAGAAAGAACTAATACAGTTTGTGGTACTTGGGAGTAGTTTGCTGTTATGCTACTACACCAAACATCTAAAATATGGATATGACTTTGGAATTGGAAGTGTACAAGGGCTGAAAGAATTTTGAGGTTCATAATATAAAATGCCTACAGTGTCTTGAACAGAGTTTTAATAGGAATATAGATGTTAATGACTAAGTGAAGACTCAGAAGAAAGTGTAATCATGTTATTGGAAAACAAAATATTCACCTTTTAAAAATATACAATTCAATAGTTTTTGGTATATCTATAGAATTGTGCAACCAATGCCACAATCAAATTTCAGAACACTGTCATTCCAAAAGAAAACCTCTTATCCATTAGCAGTAATTCTGCATTCCTCCCCTCTCCAAGTGCTAGGTAATCAATAATCTACTTTCTGTTTCTATGGATTTACTGATTTTAAACATTTCATATCAATGGAATTATGCAATGTATAGTCCTTTATGACTAGATTCTTTCCTTAATTCTCATATTGCCAGCTTAAAGATATTTCTTAAATTGACATCAACACTATATGAATACAGAGATCAAATTGTAATATTTTAGACATTTCTTCAAATAAGACATACAAAGGGCCAGTACACACATGGAAAAAAAAAAGTGCCTAACATCATTCACCACTAGAGAAATGCAAATAAAAGCCACATTAAATAAAAAACAGCCACTAGAATAAAAAACACAGAGAATAACAAGTGTTGGAGAGAATAAGGATATGGAACCCTCATATATTGCTAGTAGAAATCTAAAATGTTGCAGCCACTTTGAAAACCAATTTGGCAATTCCTCAAATGGTTAAACATATACACGATCAGGAATTCCATTCCTAGTTATATGAAATGAAAACATACACAAAAACATGTACATGAATGTTTGCAGTAACATGATTCATAACAGCCCCAAACCGTTAACTCAAATGGCCATCAACTGATAAACAGGCAAATAAAATGTAGTATACTATGCAATGGAATATTACTTGGCAATACATGATGTACTAATACCTGCGAAAATATAGAAGAATATTGGCAACATTATGCTAAGGTATAAAAGACAGTCATAAAGGACTAGATATTGCATTATTTCATGTATATGAAATATTCAGAATAGACAAGTCTATGGAGACAGAATATAGATTAATGGTTGCTTAGGGCCAAAGGGATGCAGTATTCAAGGGATGACAGCTAAGAGTTGTGAGGTATGGGTTTCCTTTAGGGATAATAAAAATGTTTTAAAATCATGATTATGAACAACAACTCTGTGAATATACCAAAAGCCATTACATCGTACACTATAAATGGGTGAATCGTACGTGAATATCTCAATAAAGCTGTTTTTAAGAAGAAATAAAAAAGCTCAACAAAAGAAAATATCTCTTTCCTGGTAATTTGCCTTTCCTGCAATAAATATACAATCCCGATGAACCAAAATAAAAATGATAACATTTATATTCTGACTCAGAATAGGTCCAAATTCACTGAATAATTATAGATGTTCAAAATATAATGTTATATATTGACAGTTCTTTCAAGTTTTCAGGATATTTCCAACCTTTAAAATAAAATTACACTGAAACAAGGAATCTGTTCACTTCAGGTCTAAATTAGTTCAAAGCATGCAAATATATATTAGGAGATATTTGGTCAAGTCTAGCATTACAGAATCACTGATCTATTCTATCTCTAAAAGAGCAGTTGAAAGGAGATCCCTTTTATTGCCAAGGAAATCCAATTATTTTGTCAATTTCCACTGATTCAGAGAGCAATATATCCTATCATTTCTGTTCCTAAACTCACAGTCAGTTGATTGATGATTTTTTTATTATCCTCATAGAAGGATATGGATGAGTCTGATTTCCTATGTCAACCTCCTTTTCTACAGTTTGAAAAGTCAAAAATAAGAGAAATTCTATTTTGTTCTGTGGTTAGCCAAACTACAAAATGGGAGCAAAACTTTCTGGGAAGTAATATACTGACCTGCCAAATAAACTCATAAAATTGGCATAGTTGATACTTGATCAGAGATAATGTATAATATACATTTTCCATTGAAGTCTAAATATTACTTAAAGAATCCAGTGCCAACATTAATTTTCCTTTCCACACAACGTATTGGGTGTTAAAAAACATCATCTAATCATAATAGCTATGTATGAGGACAGGTGGGTACTTCAAATATCAGGGGGAAACTCTATAGAGCAGTGGTCGCCAACCTTTGGGACCTCATGGACCATCAGTGGTCCACAGACTATCAGTTGGCGACCACAGCTATAGAATACACGATTGTCTAACCACTATGCTGTACATCTGAAGCTAATACAGAATAATAATGAATGTAAATTGTAATATATATGTATATATATATTATAAAAGGGTAATATGCTAATTAGACTGGACGTCTTCCTGATGTCATTCTGGATGTCCTTCCTGACAAAGCCAGGGCCGAAGGTAAGCCAGCCCGAGTCCCAGGTGCCTGTGGGTGGCCCGAGGGAAGCCAGCCCAGGTCCCGGGTGCCTGCAGGTGGCCGGAAGGAAGCAGTCCAGGTCCCGGGTGCCTACCGACAGCTGGAGAGAAGCCTGGGTCCCGGGTGCCGGAGGGAAGCTGGTGCCGGCAGCAGGGGGAAGGAAGGCCTACTCTTGCACAAATTTTCATGCATCAGGCCTCTAGTATATATATATATAAAGAACTACTAAAACTTAGTAATAAAAAGTCAAATAACCCAATTAAAAAAGTGAGCAAGATCTGAGTAGACATTTTTCCCAAAAAGATATGCAAATAAACAATAAATACATGAAAAGATGCTCATAGTCATTAGTTATCAGGAAAATAAAAGTCAAAACTACAATGAGATACCATTCATACCCACTAGAATGGCTATCATCAAAATGAGAGACAACAGCCCTGGCTAGTGTGGCTCGGTTGGTTGAAGTATCGTCCCATGCACCAAAGGGGCACAGGTTTGATTTCCAGTAGGGGCACATACCTAGGTTATGGATTCGATGCCCAGTTGGGGCACATAGAGGAGGCAACTGATCAATGTTTCTCTCTGTCTCTCTTTCTCTCTCCCTTCCTCTCTCTATAAAGTCAGTGAAAATGTGTCCGTGGGTGAGGATTAAAAAATAAGATAAAATAAAAATAATAGAAATAACAATTGTTGGCATGGGTGTGGAGAAATTAGAACTCTCAGACATTGCTGGTAGGAATGTAAAATGTTGCAATCTTCTTCAGAAACAGTCTGGTAGTTCCTCAAAAGTTTAAACATCAAGTTACCATATGACTCAGCAATTATTACACTACTAGATATATAGTAGGTCCTCTTATAAGGTTTGTTTCATTCAGTGTCATTTTGTTATAACATTGATGAGATGCCATATGAACTTAACTCTTGTTTATATCAATTAGTCTATGGTAAAACTGGTGTCATTATATGTCATTTCACTTAAGTTGCAGAACCTATTAACAATGTTAAGTGAGGACTTATTATATACCCAAAAGAAATGAAAACATACGTCCACACAAAACTTGTATACAAATGTTTATAGCAGCATTAGTCATAATAACTGAAAATTTGAAGCAATCCAAATGTCTATCATCTGATGAAGGGATAAATAAAATGTGGTATACCTATCCAATAGAATACTATTTAGCAATGAAAGGGAGTAAAACCAATAGATTTTGCTAAATAATCAATGAAGTAATAATGACTTAATTATATCCTGGTGAATACTGATAATGTTATGGTAGGAAACAAGTTGAAGTTTGGAGAGTGGAGAATCAATTGATGAGAACAGAAACAGGGTACAATGTTTCTAGGGCCTAATGCAAAGATCAAGACATATGGTGAAACTGCTATTTTTATGTCAACAGTCATTGACTCACAGCCCACATTGTTCTGTGTGCTGAGGTATACCAGTGAACAAGATAGACAAAATCCCTGCCTTTAAGGAGATGTTAATTCTAATTTTTATAAAACAAATATAAATACTTCACTCTTTACTGTATCACAATACATATTGGAATGTAACCAGGCAACCATGTCCCAGTCTGAAATTTCATCTGATGGTACTCGTGACATGGTGAATAATGATAAATCTCATTAGGTACTAAGATACATAGACAAAGTAGATACACTCAACATTATACCACCTTTTTAAACGCTATATAAATCATAGGCTGATTAAACTATTTCTTCCACTTCACAGTGAGGGGAAATAATGGGAAGGCTGTTTCCATTACTGAAGCTCAGGAACACTCGTGCACTGCTGGTGGGAATGCAGACTGGTGCAGCCACTATGGAAGACAGTATGGAGTTTCCTCAAAAAACTAAAAATGGAACTCCCATTTGACCCAGTGATCCCACTGCTAGGAATATATCCCAAGAAACCAGAAACACCAATCAGAAAGGATATGTGCACCCATATGTTCATAGCAGCACAATTCACCATAGCTAAGATCTGGAAACAGCCTAAGTGCCCATCAGTAGATGAATGGATTAGAAAACTGTGGTACATCTACACGATGGAATACTATGCTGCTGTAAAAAAGAAGGAACTCTTACAATTTGCAACGGCATGGATGGAGCTGGAGAGCATTATGCTAAGTGAAACAAGCCAGTCAATGAAGGAAAAATACCACATGATCTCACTCATTCATGGATAATAAAGACCATTACAAACTTTTGAACAATAATAGATACAGAGGCAGAGCTGCCTCAAACTGATTGTCAAACTGCAGTGGGAAGGCCAGAGAGGGTTGGGGGGCAGAAGGGAGGGGAGTAAGAGATCAACCGAAGGACTTGTATGCATGCATATAAGCATAACCAATGGACATAAGACACTGGGAGGTAGGGGAGGCCAGG
>NW_005361873.1:356566-357795 GCF_000412655.1 Myotis brandtii | reverse complement strand
TTGGGTGCCTGGCCAGCCTGGGTGAGGGGCTGATGGCTGTTTTCAGGCTGGTCACACCCCCTTCAGGGTGGGGGTCCCCACTGGGGTGCCTGGCCAGTCTGGGTGAGGGGCTGAGGGCCATTTTCAGGCTGGCCGGCGATTGAAGCTCCCAGCCTCTCCTTTTTTTCTTTTGTTTTTTTTTATTCTGGGATTTATTTACCTTCTATAATTGAAACTTTGTTGCCCTCACTGGAGCTGAGAGCCGGCTCTTGCTCGCTCCAGCTCTGAGGCCACGGCCTGCTGAAAGCAGGTATCTGGGGTTTGTTTAGCTTCTATAACTGAAACTTTGTTGCTTTCAGAGCTCAGAGCCGTGCCGCGGCAAGCGTGGCTTCCTGGCTTCCTCCATCACTGCAGCAAGCAAGCCTCCTGCTTGCTTCAGCTGCGTGGCTGCTGGCTGCCATCTTTAATTTGCATTTTATCCAGCAAAGCTATCATTCAGAATTGAAGGTCAGATAAAGAGCTTCACAGATAAGGAAAAGCTAAAGGAGTTCATCACCACTAAACCAGTATTATATGAAATGCTGAAAGGTATCCTTTAAGAGGAGGAAGAAGAAAAAGGTAAAGATACAAATTGTGAACAACAAACATGCATCTATCAACAAGTGAATCTAAGAATCAAGTGAATAAATAATCTGATTTACAGAATGAACTGGTGATTATAATGAATCAGGGACATAGAAAGGGAATGGACTGACTATTCTTGGGGGGGAAAGGGGAATGGGAGATGCGGGAAGAGACTGGACAAAAATCGTGCACCTATGGATGAGGACAGTGGGTGGGGAGTGAGGGCGGAGGGTGGGGCGGGAACTGGGAGGAGGGGAGTTATGGGGGGGAAAAAAGAGGAACAAATGTAACCTGAACAATAAAGATTTAATTAAAAAAAAAAAAGTACAAAGCATTGAAGTCTAGTCTATCCTTCTCCCTCTACAGCTCATTAGAATGCACATCCAGCCACACCAGTGCTGATGCTGTCTGCACTAGTCCTTCTTGTACTACACT
This sequence comes from Myotis brandtii, assembly GCF_000412655.1. NCBI lineage: Eukaryota > Metazoa > Chordata > Mammalia > Chiroptera > Vespertilionidae > Myotis > Myotis brandtii. The sequence goes on along the minus strand of NW_005361873.1, from coordinate 356,757 downwards.
GCCTCCAATGGAGGAGTTTCTAGCACCATATAAGGTATGTTAGTGATATTTTTGAAGCAAGAGAGACTTTTCAGTACCTTTAAACATTCCCTTTAGGCTACCATCTTCTTGACTCATACATTAGGCTTCCCTAAGAAAGTAGACAACGATATCATTACCCTAGATATAAAAACTTCTCTGTAAACATCAGC
>NW_005361873.1:354537-356359 GCF_000412655.1 Myotis brandtii | reverse complement strand
TTTGGGGGTAAAGGATTTGGTAAAATAATCTATTTTTATATTGTTTACTATAGTCCATGTTTTCAAAGTGCTTCCCATTCACCAAACTTCTTTGTCTCTGAAGACAATCCTGTGAGGTACTTGGAGAGCTAAGAACATCAGATTTGTCACTTTTGCATATAAAGAGTGGTTAAAATAAGTATTTAGACTAAATTGCCTGGGGTTGAGTCATACAGCTGCCACTACTAGTATGTGACCTCAAACAAGTTACTAATTTATCTGTTCTTCAGTCTATTTGTTTGTTAAAATGGAAATAAAATAATATTTATCTGTTAGGAATTTTGAGGACCAAATGAATTAGTGAAAGAATAGTGCTTAGAACAATTCCTGACACCTGATACGCACTCAATAAATGGTAGCTATTGTTAATATAATCACTATGACCACCATTATCATCATCATTATCTGGGGTGGTTATTTATTGTGAGAAAATTTATCTTGCAATCATGAGATCCTCCCTTCACATGGTGCCCACATAGATATGGTCATATTGTTGCTGCTCACTACTAATGTGGTCTCTTTGTCTTTGACAATTACTTTCCTCTACTTTTGCCAGAACTGATTTCAAAGATTATTGAACTGTTTCATGAAATAAATTCAATGAGTCATCTTTGTCTTCATTTAAAAAAGGAAAGTAATATTTCAAGTCGCAGCATGCTGAATAGATGTACGGAGATTTCTCCCTATCTGGAATGTAACAAAATACTTCTAAACTATGATTTAGTGTTATAGAACATACAAAAGTTTCTAAATATTCCAATATCTGGGCTTCCATTTTTAGCTATAATGTCTTTTATATATGAGCTTATAGTCTTTCATACTATAATGTATATTTCTTTTAAGGCTTCAAGCAATTGGACCCAGAAAAATAGAAAAATTTGCTAGGTTTATTGCCCTTCAACAGTAAATTAATGTCAATAACTCACAATTAGCTCCACAATGATAATAGCACCAATAAAAACTATCTTCATTTAACAAAGGTCGGGTTCCAAAAATAAAACTATCTCAACCAATGATTTGCATCAGGGCTGAAAAATTTTATAGAAACTGTTTGTTTCATTTTTAACACAATTGCAAAAGATACAGGTTGCAAAATATATATCTCTCATGAAAGTCTTCTGGTAATGTGACCTAGCAAAATTTAGCAATTCAATCAAACTACAGGTAATGGCCCATCATCTAAACCAACGGTCGCCAACTGGTGGTCCATGGACCACTGGTGGTCTGTGAGGCCCGAAAGTTTGGCGACCGCTGCTCACCTACTATTTTCATCATAATTTCTAAATTAGCCTCTTTTCTATTCTCAACTACCTGTATAAATTAAGTAGTGATTATAATCTCAAGGAGGTATGCATTTTGTCTGTATCAACCAACATTCTTTATAAAATTGCCTTCTTACTTTAGGTGGGCAAACTCACATCTTAGCTGGGTTGAGGTGGACCCTGTCTTTGGGTACCTGTCTTTTTGTTGTTGGTGGTGATAGAGGTGGTGAAAATGTGTTTCTTGTCTATCATATATTTAGATTGTGAAATATGAGATTATAATACAAAAAGAAAAATAATTTTAATAAGAATGTTTTTATTGTTTTTATTTTTACAAGTTTTTGTTGTTTTGTTTTTTTAAATTAAATCTTTATTGTTCAGATTATTACAGTTGTTCCTCTTTTTTCCCCCGATAGCTCCCCTCCACCCGGTTCCCACCCCACCCTCTGCTCTTACCCCCTGCCACTGTCCTCATCCATAGGTGCACGATTTTTGTCCAGTCTCTTCCCGAATCCCCCACA
>NW_005361873.1:327369-352654 GCF_000412655.1 Myotis brandtii | reverse complement strand
CCCGTATGAGTCTGGGTCCCCAGAGACTCGCCCGGAACTGGAGTCAGGGCCATCGGGAGCTTGAGACTCCCTCCCAATTGAAAAAGACAACCATGTCCTCAGTTGCCAGCCCTTTCTACGTGCGCCTCCGTACCTCTGCACTTTACTTCACCTCCTCCTCTGAGTCTCAGTGTGCTTTTCTCTTTCCTTCTAGTTGTAGAAATTCCACTCAGCCAGCCTTCCTGTGGTTCTGGATGTCCGTTTTGTGTTAAAGAGTAGTGTAATGAATGATCAATTTTAAGTGGTTTTTGAAACTAAACATTTAATTATTTTTCTGGCAGGTTTTTTCATTTTCTTTTTTTTCCTGGAGTTCAGATTTTATTTCAGATTCTACTGTTTGATATTTTATTTATTATTTTAATTTTTTTTACCGATCTCTCCACTCCCCTCCCTTTTGGCAACCATTAGATTGTTCTCAAAATCTATGGGTCTGTTTCTGTTTTATATTGGTTATTCATTTTTCTTATTTTAAAGAATTCCACATATAAGTGAAACCATACAATATTTGTCTTTCTCTGAATTATTTTACTTAGTATAATACCCTTTAGGTCCATCCATGTTGTCGCAAATGGTAAAATTTCAGTTTTTATATTACTGAGTAATATTCCATTGTAGATATGTACCACATCTTTATCCATTCATCTATTGATGGACACCTAGGTTGCTTCCACATCTTGGCTATTGTAATGCTACAATGTACATAAGGGTGCATATATATTTTTGAATTAGTATTTTCATATTTTTTAGATAAATACCCAGGAGTGGAATTGCTGGATCATATGGTAGTTCTATATTTAATTTTTTGAGGAACCTCTATACTGTTTTCCATAGTACAGAGGTTGCACCAATTTAGAATCTCACCTACAGTACATAAGGGTTCCCTTTTCTCCACATCCTCGCATTTGTTGTTTATTGATTTATTGATGATATTCTTTCTGACAGGTGTGAGGTGATATCTCATTGTGGTTTTGATTTGCACTTCCCTGATGAATCATAATGTTGAGCATCTTTTCATACATCTGTTAGGCATCCGTATGTCCTCTTTAAAGAAATGTCTATTCAGGTCCTATGCCCATTTTTTAACTGTTGTGTGTGTGTGTGTGTGTTTTGGTTTGGTTTGGTTTGGTTGGTGTGTGTATTAAGTTATATGAGTTCTTTACATATTTTGGATATTAACCTATTGTCAGATATATTCTTTGTGAATATCTTTTCCCATTGTAGGTTGTCTTTTTATTTTGTTGATGGTTTCCTTCACTGTGATAAAACTTTTTAGTTTGATGTAGTTCCATCTCTTTATTTTTACTTTGGTTTCCCTTGCCCACATATACATATACAAAGATTGCTAAAACTGATGTCAAAGAGTTTACTGCTACTGCCTATGTTTTTTCTTCTAGGAGTTTCATGGCTTCTGGTCTATATTTAAGTCTTTAATCCATTTGAGTTTATTTTTGTTTATGTGTAAGAAAGTGGTCCAATTTCAATTTTTTGTATATATCTGTCCAGTTTTTCCAAAAATCACTTATTGAAGAAATTGTCTTTTCCCCATCGTATATTCTTGCCTCCTCTGTCATAGATTAATTGACAATATAAGTGAAAATTTATTTCTGGACTCTCTATTCTTTTCCATTGCCCTATATATCTGTTTTATGCCAGTATAATTATTGTAGCTTTGTGGTATAGTTTGAAATCAGGTAGCATGATACCTCCCACTTTGTTCTTTCTCAGTTTCTTTGGCTATTCATGTTTTTTTGTGGTTTCCTATAAATTTTAGGATCAGTTGTTCTAGTTCTGAGAATGCCATTGGTATTTTTATAAGGAGTTCACTGAATCTATATACTGCTTTTGATAGTAAGGACATTTTAACAATATTAATCATTCCAACCATGATCATGGTATATTCTTCCATTTGTTTGTATCCTCTTCAATTTCTTTTTTTTTTTAATGTCTTATAGTTTTCAGAATACGGGTGTTTCACCTCTTTGGTTAAATGTCTTTCTAGGTATTTTATGGGCACCTGTCTCTGACTTCCTTCATTTTCACATGATAATGTAAATCCAAAGCCAGTGGCTCTATCTATTTTTTAAAATACATTTTTATTAATTTCAGATGGGGAAGGAGAGGGAGAGAGAGATAGAAACATCAATGATGAGAGAGAATCATTGATTGGCTGCCTCCTGAAGGCCCCACACTGCGGATCGAGCCTGCAACCCAGGCATATGCCCTGACCAAGAATTGAACCAGTGACCCCTTGGTTCCTGGGTCTACGCTCAATCGCTAAGCCATGCCCAGCTGGCTTACATGAATACCTCTGATGCTTATTCTCTAGGGAATTTTCAAGAAGCCTAATCTTGAACATAGTGTCTTATAATACCTATCAAAAGCCAAGAAAAGCAATATGTATTATTGTTGCCTAAAGGATGCCAGAAGTCAGTTCCCCCAGATACTATAAAATCTGTTCTTGAATTAAGATAAACCCACTTAGATTGAATTTTCATGTTCATATATTCCCCATTATCCTTCCTAACTCATTGACCTGCACTGAAGAATAGTCTAAGACACAGCCTTTTAAGACGTATAGTTTACCATTAGAATTTTAGAGACGTCATTGTTTATTACATGACAAGAAGCCCTCTGGGGAGAGAAGCAGGACAGAGAATTTGAGGCAAGCTGATCAATAAACATAATCAGAGTAAATCCAAAATGGCAACACTGCTTGCTATAGAGGGATTCATGTCCCCAAGTCAGTCCTTCTAGCCTTCCTGAGTGAGAAAACATGTCCACCCAAATTTCTTCGCTGGTCTTGAGGTGTTACCAGACTGGTACCACCCCTTTATTGGATTCATTCTTTACCTAGCCTCCAAGTTGTCCCCTGCGCTTCAGGCCAGCCTAAACAATTATCCTGAAGAAAATTTTGTTTTTGTAAATTCCACCCTCTTCTCAGCCTTATTCTCTCATCAATTAAAGTAGATTCTACTTTTAGGTGAAACTGGATCTCTTACCAAAATATTACAAGCTTATGTCTGTCTCAAATCTCAGTGTCTATGGCCCCCGGGCAAATACCACATTCCCAAAAGTTATACAGCCCTGTAACTTATGCTTGATGCTTTCCTTAATCCAATGGCCTTTCTCTTTTACCATTTCCTTACTTCTCCCTGGGTGTCCCACAATAATCAAAGTGTTTTGGTGAATAATAAAACTGTGTGTGTGTGTGTGTGTGTGTGTGTGTGTGTGTAGTTGACATTGTATTTTTCAGTTCGCTATCTTTAGAAGCTCTGTTTGCAGAGTTGGCCCTTGGCTGGCATTTGGGACTTGGCTTTGTCATATTTCCTATGTTAATTTTGTCAACCCAGGGTACTGTACCCTGCTATACCAAGTTGCCTAGATTGATTGTATAAAAAATGTGATCAATGGTGAATATCTAATTTTCTTCTGGCATTTTGGCACTTATGGCTAGACATGTCAGCAGAGAGTGCCTACAAGACTGGCCCCAAGTAGAAACTGTGGACTCTGAGTCTCAAGCAAGCTTCTCTGAGCCAAAACGTTACACGTACATTGCTGCTTTTCACTACTAGAGGAAGAAGTGTGTTAGCTGTAATCCCTCCTAAGAGAGAAAATGTTGGAAGTCTGCACTGGGATACCTCCAAACTGTCTGATGTGTCTTTTTCCATTGCTGATAATTATAATAAAATACAGTCATGAGTATTGCTGACTCTGAGTCCTATGAGTATTTCTAATGAATCACCAAACATGTGGATGGACTCCTGAGATACATATGTGAAAATTTTAAAATAGGCAAAAAAAGTTTAAAAACCACTTCATATGTGGCAAATAAGCTCTAGAAAACATGTTAAATATTAGCAATCATTAAGAAAGTACAAATTAAAACCACAATGGCATACCACTACACAGCTATCAGACTGGCTAAAATTCAAAGACTGACCATATCAAGTGTTGTCAAGTATCAGCAAGGAACTTAAAATTTGAAATTAAAAACACAATGTCATTAACATTGAGCTTAATTATGGGAACTTGACTAAGTCGACTCCGAGGTTTTTTCCTCAATCACTTGAGAATTTTTCTTAGTAGACTGAGGCATAAAATCAGTCAATTCAACATTGGTTTTTCCCTTCCCTTGGGTGTCCAGTCATGGGAAAGGGATGAAGGTATATGGAGACAAGTTGGTGGCTGGCCTCCTGCAGAGTCATCCCTCCACTACAGCATCCGCTCAGGTGTTTGCTCTGACCACCTGCTTGCAGCTACCTAGTCTGACCCACTTCCTCCCTGGTATTCTCTAGTCACAACCAAGAAAACTCTTTAGGGACCAAAGTCTTCTAAGTAAATCTTGCCCTCTTTTGATGGCCAAATATTTTGGTATCTTGACTGTCAGGCGAAGTGTTCATGGTCATTTTTCCAGGCCCACGAAAGAAGTGAAGCCCTCCAGGCTCCTGTGTTCCCTCCCAAACATCTCTTTATCTGGTGGGAATGGGGGGGGGGCATGTTGGCAGATTGTTTTAGTGTTCCTCTGAGATTCCTAGCCTCCAATAACTTTCAAGACTTACTCTTGCTTCCTTTGAAACTTTCTACTCCCACTGCCTTCCCCTAGCACTGAGAGTTACCATCTAATCCATAAGATGTGATTTATTTTAAAACTTAATTTCCTGATATCATCTGTAAGCAAGGGATTCGACAATATTATTTGCAAACAAAATGAACACAGTCTGAGTGGTTTATACCTTAATCAAAATACATTCAGAGCAAGCGCTTGATGTACTAGTATTTTGCTATTAATCTTGAAAACCACTACCAAAAAAAGCTAATTGCCTTTATATTTTTCTGAAAGGAAACATCATCACCTCTAAGTAAATTCCATCAAAATTTAACTTTTCTAGATAAAAATGTAAACACCATTTTTCTTTCTTTGCACGCATAGTGTCTCATACATGGTAACTCCTTCATAAATGATCTTTGAGGAATAGCTTTCTCTTAGAAATTATTTCCAAATAATGCATCATGATGTTCTATTCAGAAGCTAAACAAATGACATATTAATTTTTGAAAGTGTCACCACCACACCTAACAATTCTAGTCTGGGATCATACCATACTAGTTTGGGATACAAAACTGCTTGGTCCTCCAGATAAACAATGTCATCAGTGATTAGGTGTGCCGATGTTTTGTTTAGACCTGTAATTAAAATAAAAGACTAAGCATTTCCAAAAAAGCCCCAGTGTTTCCAAAAGAGGGAAAACAGAGAAGGGAAGATCCTGCTGTGATACTAAAAATGTAACTCCTTTAACAGGCACTTTTTATTTTCATTTTACTGCAATACAATCTATTTTGCCACATTACTCACATAGCCAGAAATTATAGGCATCATGAATTGGAATCAACTGGGTGCCAAATGAGATAATTATGTCCACTTTCCTAGTCACAGTGGCCTTAAAAACTATAATCCTTTCATTAAGTGTTTAATTGTCTTGGGAACATCCCGAGTCAATATTTTTATTTCCTGTTTCCACCTGCCAGTGGTGACCATTTTTTCTCCATTTTCTAAACATATAACTAAATTTAACATGGTAGTTATGAAAAGACATGCAGGAAGCTGCCCAGGCCAAGTAAACTAGAAAACTCAAACAATTTAAAACATGCTTTTCTATTTTGAAGCAAGTCTTGAAGTCCTGAGTTCCTTCCTGACCATGCCCAATTTCATTGTGATATCACCATTTATTTGAAAAAATTTCCAAACTTTTACAAAGTTAAAAGCTAAATTATTCTAATTCTATACTGTAAGAATAAGGTAAAACATTGTGTGCATTTATTTTGATACACTGATTGTAAAACATCTTAGGTATTGAGTGCACTTTAGTTTAGCTTATTGAAAACAACAATGGGAGCTAAACTTTAAATGAAATTCTTTTGTTACACAGTCCTAAAATTTATGACTTAAAACCAATTAGACCCAGGAAAGGATGTTAAGCCATTGTACATATATATAATGTCCCAAAAAATGTATACATACTTTAACATCTGATAGCTCAATTTTGAAAATGAAATATACTAGTATTTTAATAAATACTGCCTTTATAATTTTTCAGAGAGTGTGTGTACATTTTTGGGACACTCTATATTAGCTCTTCATAACTTATTTTTAGCAATTCAACAACATGTAGCTCTTTTATCTTAAAATGAAACTTTCTAACAACAAAGCTATGAAATATATTGGTTTTCATAATGCTTTGCCTCTCTTCTCTCTTCAAACAGATTTCATAAAGTAATACACAGAAGTGAGTAATCTGCCCTTTTTGTATGATCTACTATAATATCAATCAAAATATGTGCCTACTATGAACTGGAACCCCAAATTTGTTAGAATTGAGTTGTAATGCCAGAATAAATGGGTCTTCCTTTTAATGCTTTTTAAAATGTTATGTAAATGGGCTTGTTTTCCCAGCCAGAGTAGTAGAGAAGAATTATAAATGAACAGTTGGTTCAAGGGGAGATGGAGGATTGGGAGAGACGATGCATGGGGATTCCTCCTGGAGTAGACAAGCACAGTGGCAGTGAAGGAGAAAATACAAGTGTAACTTGCCAATAGCACATGGTTTAGTCATTGTGGCAAACAGACCTTTAATTCCCAGGGATATGCAGATCCAAGGGTTTCTAACGCTCGTGAGTTGTGACAGGCTCTCTTCAATTGCTTGATTTCATTAGACACAATTCCTATCTACACTTGTAGACAGGAAGGCATGAGTGTGTGCTTGCATGTGTGTGCACATGTACATTTTTCTTAAACTTTACTCAGTTTGAAGAACACTTCGGTCAAGTTTGACAGGTGGCCATTTATGTATCTGAAAAAAACTTTTCAGTGTAGTAGGAAACTGTGCAATTACCCAGCTAATACAATATTTTAGGTGTTTTTAAAGAGTTTCTGTGTAGCCCTAGCCGGCTTGGCTCAGTGGATAGAGCATCGGCCTGCAGACTGAAGGGTCCCAGGTTCGATTCCGGCCAAGGGCACATGCCTGGGTTGCAGGCTCCATCCCCAGTGTGGGGTGTGCAGGAGGCAGCCAATCAATGATTCTCTCTCATCATTGATGTTTCTCTCTCTCTCCTCTCTTCCTCTCTGAAATCAATAAAGGTATATTTAAAAAAATAAAGAGTTTCTGTGTAATACATTTATAAATGCTACGCATGTATGCAATGAATACAATTCATAAAAATTTATCTGCCACTAAGAAAAGTATTTTCACCTTCACAATAATTTAGCTAACGATTATTAACTACTATAAGATGCCTGACATTACTCTAAGTCTTCTACTCATGCAGTCTCTTAATCCTGACAATAACCCTCTAAATTGATCCTATCATTATCTCCAGAGCACAGAAAGGTGAAGCACTGGGTTCAAGGTCAGCTAGCTAGTAAGTGCAGGGCCAGCATTCAATCCCCAGCAGTGTGGCGCTGGAATATTTACTCTTACTACAACACAATACATCTCATTTGATCTAGTTATAGAGGTACTCTCATATCAATTTTTAGATTGAAAAACTGAGATTCAAAGGGGTTAAATATATTTTAAGTTTCCTCTGCTAACATGTGACAGATGCCATGAATCAAGACTAATCTTTCTGATTCCAAAGTCCAAGCTTATAACCACTTATGAGCTCATAAAACCACTGCAGCCTCCTAAATACAGGACCACTGTGTAAAATGTAAAAGTGACTGTGACCATCAAATAAACACAAGGAAAAGTGAACATGTTATAATAATGGCCTGCTCCCACATCACTGAGGTGGTTCTCCCATAGATAGGACCAGGATGTCCACAACACTAATCTCAGCACAAAGATCTCAGGCTAAACTCCCATCTGGCCCAGAGATACTACTGTCAACACTAGAGATGGTTTTTGTTTTCCTGATCTTTGCAAATCCACACAGCAGTTTTTCTGCCTCCCGGAGTGGCCACAAGGCTAGCCAGATGGAAATTTAACCCAGAGACCCAAAACTGGATTCAAAACAGGAATTACCCACAAGCCTGAGTCAGGAATTATGTCCCCACAGAGCTCTTTGATCCTGAGAGAGGGAGCTAAGTGGCACAAAGGAAGAAAGAGCCTGATCAGAATGAGAAGAACTTTGTCACTGAAGGTCTTTTCTTTCTAGATGAGCATTCTGGATTTCAGAGCAGCAGAGCAGGTTCCTGCTGAGCATAGATGGGCCTGGCCTCTGCTCCTACACAAATGAGTAGAAGAATTTTGAACTCAAACATAAAAGCACAGCAGCAGGCCACAGAGTCTACAGCTCAGGCCTGTTGGGAGTCCCAGCCAATTCATACACCATATGTGCCCCCCTTATCCATCTGGTTTAATGAAAGGAGCCAAACAAAACAGTGAAAACAAATGGCAGAGTTGAGTGTTTTGCCCTGGCCTTGAAGTACACGCTGACCTCACCTTGCAGAGTTTTTCTATAAATCATTTAGGTTATAAGTATAAAAGCCCAAGCTATGCAAAGCTTTAAAAGGGAGGAAAAGTTGCAAATTTACAGCTAATCGCCTTATATCAATTCTTCCATTTACCAATATTGCTCCATAAAGCAAAACCTGAAATTCAGTGAAACCATGGAAACGTGTAGTTTAACCACATGTGAATCCAAACCAAAACAATCACAATTTATATGACCACCACAAAAGCCTTTGCATTATTAAATTATTTCTTAGCCTGTAGATTGGGCTCACTTAAAACAGTACATTTCAATGTAATAAGAATCTACAATCTCTGAAAGGTTATAATTCTACATTTATGATTCTACATTTTAATTGCTGATTAACTTTAGATTACTTTTTCAAACTAATATGTTACTATGACTAATACTTGACATTTAAATATATATGTCATTTTAAGTTAATTTCAATAGACCAAACATTAGCCTTTATCAAAGCCAGCACTATTAACATTTGGACCAGATGAGACTTTACTGTAGGTGACCATTCTGTGCATTGTTGACATTTAGCCACACCTCTGGCCTCTACCCACCAGATTAAATTTGTATTAGAAAATTCAGCCGAAACCGGTTTGGCTCAGTGGATAGAGCGTCAGCCTGCGGACTGAGAGGTCCCGGGTTCGATTCCGGTCAAGGGCATGTACCTGGGTTGCGGGCATATCCCCGGTGGGGGATGTGCAAGAGGCAGCTGATTGATGTTTCTCACTCATCGATGTTTCTAACTCTCTCTATCTCTCTCCCTTCCTCTCTGTGAAAAATCAATAAAATATATTTAAAAAAAAAAAAAGAAAATTCAGTAACAGACCTAGTCATTATCTTGAACCATTAATATAAATAATAGCAGTTACTCAATGGTTGTATATAAATAGGAAGGGATTGATCAGTATTCAAAACAGTCTTAGTATCGTATAGATCAGTAGCTTGCAACCAGGCATGATTTTGACTTGCCCCTCAGGGGCATCTAACAATGTCCGGAGACATCTTGGGTTTCCACAAATGGTATCAAGTAATGATTTCTACATTAACAGGTAGGCAAGAAGGAGAAAATTTTGAGAAAAACATCAAGCCAGTGAAGTACAGGGTGTGTTAAAAAAAAAAAAAGAACATTTACTCAGTCTGGTGAATGGAATTGTAGGCTCTATGCAAAGCAAGTAGGTACAGGAGTTTGGGAAAGAAGAGTCAAGAGAAGTGAGAAATGAGGAAAAAATGGTTGAAACCAGATTATGGAAGGCCTTGTCAGATTAATGAGTGAGACTGGCTCACTCTGTAATCAAAAGGAGCCATTGAAGAAAATGGATCAGAAAGATCAGAGTTAAGTGTTAAGAAGATGTGTTTTTTCTGTATCTCAAATATTGCATCTCTCTTCCACCGACACCTAAACTACTTATAGATGAAACCTGGTCCTTTAAGGTATACGGGCCTGATTTGAGATCTGGGATCAAGTCACTTTTGTGACTTACCTGCCTCTCAGTTTGTGCCCAGTTGCAAATAACTGGTTGGTTGCTCTATTTTTATTATTTTTAATTGAATTTATTGGGGTGATATTGGTTAATAAAATTACATAGATTTCAGGTATACAATTCTACAATACATCATCTGTATATTGTATTGTGTGTTTACCACCCCAAATTAAGTCTCCTTCCATCACCATTTAGCCTCCCTTTCCCATCTTCTATCTCCCCTGACCCCTCTTCTCCCTGGCAATCACTATACTATTGTCTGTGTCCATGAACCTTTCTTTTTTTTTCTTTGCTTAATCCCTTCACCATTCTCACCTAGCCCCCAACCTCCTCCCCTCTGCCAGCTATCAGTCTGTTCTCTGTATCCATGAGTCTGACTCCACTTTGTTTGTTAGTTTATTTGGTCATTAGATTCCACATATCAGTGAAATCATATGGTACTTGTCTTTGTCTGACTGGCTTATTTCACTTAGCATAATACTCTCCAGGTTCATTCATGCTGTCACAAAAGGCAACATTTCGTGCAGCAACTGTGGAAAGCAGTATGGAGTTACCTAAAAAAAAATTAAAAATGGAACTGCTTTATGACCCAGTGATTCCACTTCTGGGAATATATCCAAAGAAACCCAAAACACTAATTCAAAAGAATATGTGCATTCCTATGTTCACTGCAGCATATTTGCAATAGCCAAGATTTGGAATTTGGAAGCAGCCCACATACCTATCATCAGATAAGTGGAGGGGGCGGGGGGTGATACTTGTACACAATAGAATACTACTCAGCTGTAAAAATGATTGTCTTAATTTTAAAATCATGTCCACATATTCTCAATCCCAGTAACTAGGCCCTGGCTTATTCCCTTCCTTCATAGCTCCCCTAAGACCTCAGGACATATTGGGGTAGAGACTGATCCCTGAAACAACCCTCATCCATCACAGGAAATAAAATCTAACCTGCAATGGCTAGGGCCTGCTGTGGCTGACATGACTTCTCTCCTACTGCCTGGGTGCATTTTCCAGTATTGCTTGATCAGATTCCATGTGATCATGCACCTCCAGCTTCCGAGCCTTCTAAGTTACCCTGGGTTGACTGTCTTTGACATACAAGGGCTGCCATCAAATGGCTCCCTGTTGCCTTGTTCAATAGATACCGAGTTTTGCAAGACTCTTCTCATATTCCCTGTACCACCCAAGTGGGCAGGTTTATTCCAGGCCCAGTGCCCAATCTGCCTTGCCTCAATGAAGTTAACCCTCCATGCCTAGCTGGGATATATGATGATACATAGCTGGTAGGCAGAAAAGATAGATGGAAGAAAAGATAAAAGCAGCAAGACTAGTAAGAAAGCTATGAGTACTGAGGGTGGCCTGAACCATATTAGTAATGTTCCTTAAGAAAGCTAGAAAAATACGTTTTAACACAAAAGCAAACTACTTTTATTATAACATTTTGTATGAAAAGACTTTTCACAATTTAATGTGATACACAAAATTCCCCTCTTACTGTTCAAAGCACACTATTTTAAACGAGGACAATTTTTATAAACTTTTATAATGTTGCTTTACTTAAATCATTATAGTTTCTTTTTTCCAGATGTTACATTTCTTTTAAATAACTGCAAAGATGTCAAATCAAATTTTTCTTTTCATTTCAAAAGTGAAAAGCTCCGGTGAGCAAAGACAAACTTTTATGGCAAATTGGTTAATAAAGTGCTGTCTCATGGGAACTGGACCTTAAACTAGAAAAGTGACTCTTAATGTTAAGCATCTCCTTCAGCAATCTGAATTCTTCCTGCAGTCACTGAACGTTTTTCTTGGTTTAACCACAACTCATCACACTGTACACACTGGGATTGCTTCTTTACTCCTCTACTTAATCAAAAACAAAAACAAACAAACAAAACAATGTGCTCCTTCTAGGAGAATCCAGCTTAGTTCTGTCATTACCTATCATTATTTTACTTCAACCTCAGTGATTATATTTTCTTGCCATTTAGCCATACTTTAGTGGTGCTCAATGTTGGCTTTCCAAAAAAAAATGCTTATAAAATAATGTAAATAAAGTGCATAAGACAATTCCTGAAATGGTGTCTTATATAGTAAGATCTATGTACTAGTAAATGCTTACTATTACTACCAAACCCTGGACTCCACTTTAAACTAAACCCAAAATCTATGGAAATTAGGTGCAGCTATCAGTGCCCCTGGGCTCAGGCACTGTTACTTTTCCAAAGCTCTCCATGTGATTCCAGGGAGCAACCAGGGTTGAGAAACACTGAGGTTTAACCAAGTACTAATGAAACACATTTCACAGCTTAAGCCTCAAAAAAGCTGATCAATTCTATGCCCCATTGACAAAAAAGATTAAAAATCTACAACTTGCCAGACACTGTGCATGTCAAAGAAGTCGTAAAAATGAGTAAGACAACCTCTACCCTCAAGAAACTAGCAATCATTAGGTGAAATAGGCCATAGCCAAATAAAAACAGAGCAATTCTTTAAGGGTAAGAATCATGATAGTAACTAAAAGTGTGAGTCAGACAAAGAAAGGATTAGTCAATCCCACTTGGATAAAGCAAGGAAGGCTCCCAGAGAAAGAGAAACTTGAACTGACCCTTAAGGGATGAATGGGATTATTGAGTGGAAAAGGAAGGGATAGAGATACCAGACAGAAAGGTATGTCTACATTGTACAGAGAGGGAAATAGCATAAAGTGCCCAAGGACTATGAAGAAGTAAAAGAGTTATAAGAAGACATGCTGAGGGTGAAGTTGACAAATTTTAAGGATCTGTAAAACTAGGACAAAAAAATTGTGACTTTTCCCTGTAGGCAAAAGGAATCTGAGGAGGCCTTTAAAAAAGAAGAGTAACATGATTATATCTACAACTTAGATCTCTCTGTCTTCATATATCAAGAGCAGCTACAAACCTACACATAATATTTAGGCTCTCACATGGCCATGCTAGCACGGTTAGTTGAAACCAGCTTCTCTATTGTGCCTTCACCCAGTTTTCTTGAGAAATAAAGACAACATATTTTAGAAGTTGAAATTTTAATCATAAGCCAAACTAAGCTAAGAAAGTTATTCTCCGTTTCCCCATTTCCTTCCATGGAAACAAAGGAAATATTTTGTAATGTAAGCTTCTCCATTAGATCCATCCAATATTTTATATAAAACTAGTGACCCGGTGTACAGATTTGTACACATTGAAAGGAAATTAATTAGAAAGTGGCTGGTGGGGCGGGACTAGGCTAGACGGCTGGACACGCCCTGAAGCCAACCTTCCACAGTCGCATCACGGCATCTGCAGAGTGAGCAGGGTCCCTCCAACAGGTGGGGTCCCTCAGCCTGGCCTGTGGGGATTGGGCCGAAACCAGCTCTCCGACATCCCCCAAGGGGTTCCAGAGTGCGAGAGGGAACTCTGCAAAGTTGCTGTCATACAGGGTATGAAATGCAAACACAATTGTGCAGTAAATCAAATTCAGGCCAACAGTGCCCCAGCAACAACATAACCCATGGCCAAAGGTGGAATCTCGCGAGGAATCAGGCTCCCTTCTCTCTCGTTTCGGGGTGGGTCACCCAAGAACCGCTGCTGCCAAGACACTGCAGCTCGGAAGCTCCTGCTTGTTAAGCGTCTGCCCCCTTAACGGTCAGTGCGTGTCATAGCGACCAGTAGGATAGTAGGAGGGACACTTAGCATATTAGCCTTTTATATAAAGAGATTATATTGCAAAAAAATTGACAAATGAGACATGCTGGAAATCCCTGTTTTTGCTCCCCCAAAAATTAGAAGACAAAGTATGACTATCACAAATGAAAAGAAATGACTCCAAAAGAAACTACATTTGAGAAGGTATATCTGGAAATTGTATGTTTCTTAGTAAAATCATTAACCGAAGTTTTCTTTCAAAATAAGACTATACATAAGAATTATTTTATTTAAGGTAGAGAGTGAAAGTATCAAATAAATGATAACAATAGCAAATATTTATTGAGGACTTAGTATGTGATTAGTACTGGGCTCATTGTCTTTACAAGTATGTAAGCACTATTTTTAAAGTCCATTTTACAGATGAGGAAACAGGATAAATACAGTCAAATAATTGTCAAAAACTATCAAAGGTCTGGTATTTTATCCTACTTGAAAGATAATTAAGTTAGCCTGTCACAGCTTCAGAAATGCTTGCAGAAGGCACAAGTCTCTCAGGTCAGAGACAAAAGACTATTACTCATAGCAGTAGCAGTAGCCAGAGTATCAGCTTTTCTTCTGCCAATTTCCTGAATTCTCATCCCCACAAGCAACATAGAGAGGGTCAGGTTAACACCTGTATATGCACTAAGTTGTCCCACATGAAGTTTATAATGTGTTACAGGAATTTTTATAATGGACACTAAGCATACTTGCCCCTTACTCTAAAAGGAGACGCTGTCTCTTTCTTCAAAGTTTATTCATTACACAAACATGTCTGAAACAAAGTCTGAAACAAAGGTAGTCAGTGCATCTACTTGAAAGATGTGAAGACACACAAGAGAATCATGGAGAACTGCCCCCCAACAATAAGTTGCCCATGTTCACACAATTAGTAAATGATAGTATCAGGATTTGAACCTTAAGTCCATGTCATTTGAGCAGCAGAGCTCTATACTAAAATACCAGGAAGCAAAGCATGAAAGACAACCTGAGTTTTAAGGATCTTGAGAATCCAGATCTCCCAGTCATTTTAGAAGAGGATGAACCAAAAAAAAAAAAAAACTTCTAAGGAGCCTCCACTGTCAACACTGGTCAAGAATTTATCCTTTCTAAAAGTAGGAAAATGAAAAAAAAAATATCCTCTGGAGCAGCGGTCGCCAACCTTTCGGACCTCACGGACCGCCAGTGGTCCGCGGACCACCAGCTGGCGACCGCTACTCTGGAGGATCAGAGGATAGCAGTGATCAAAGTTTTAAAAACAAAGTGAGCATAATAGTACCAGAAAAAAAAATAACCTAGGATATTCTTGGATGTTTTCTCCAAATGTTGACTTTTAATTCTAGGATAGCTTAAAACAGAAGATATTTAAATACTATGTCAAAGTGTAGCTGAAAATACCATTTTCTCACCATAAG
This sequence comes from Myotis brandtii, assembly GCF_000412655.1. Lineage (NCBI taxonomy): Eukaryota > Metazoa > Chordata > Mammalia > Chiroptera > Vespertilionidae > Myotis > Myotis brandtii. The sequence goes on along the minus strand of NW_005361873.1, from coordinate 337,561 downwards.
CTACTTTGGGTCATTAGTTTCTCTCTTTAGGACATACTACATTATAGAAAACATGATCATAATTTACGCCTTCCTTCAGTCTAAGGACTCAGATAATTTCTTATTTTGCTACTCCGAGAGGGAAAAAAAAACTATTGTTTGAAATACAATAAAAGCCCACATCTGCTCTTGTGCAAGTTCCAGGCTTTTCTGGCTGCACCAGGCTTTTCAAGGAATGACTGTGAATGTGCATGCAAAGCCACACCCTTTCCTAGTTCAAACACATCTGGCATTCCTGTTGGTCTCCTTGTCCTCAGTGGCTGCTCAGGAGCTCACTGTGGAGGAGACTGTGTTGCTGCAGTTTGTGATCAAAGTCAATGAAAATACCCTACCAATGCCTATGTGTATAGAGACCCAGAGTATTAGATAATGATAAATGGGTCTGTCCAATACCCACACCTAATTTTTTTGATCATTGCCATGTGCACTGCTAAAGGTAAATACTGTTTATTGGCCTCTTAAATAGCAGTGCTGACTTGGAAAAGGGAAATAGTTTCATCTGACCTCAACATGTAAACACCCAGGGTAAACATCAGCAGGAAAGCTGTCTTTAAGAGTTTTAGACGAGACTACACAAGGCCAAAGACTCATTTCTGTACACTGCAAAGGCCAGTTTCCTGTTTCATGCTCTCTACATAGCCACCATTGACAAATGAGACCTGCTGGAGATCCCTTTCTGTTTCTGCAAAACAAAGTGTTAAATCTGACATAGGTCAGTGAAATCATGTTTTGCTTTAGAGTATGCCCAAGAAGAGGAGGAGATGAAGTCTCTCTTCCAGGATTTAAATTTGTCCTGAATCCATGGCCCATGCTGGTATGCCACTTGGTATTTGGGGATTTCTTGCTGATGAATATAATATGGCCAAAGCCTTGCTTGGCTGCAAAGAGAAACCAGAGAAAAATAAAGATGTGCTTTCATTGGTAACATATTGTGGGGTCAGGATGTTGTTCTAGTGACTCACTTGAAAAAAAAATGTGGTAGGAAAACTAAATTCAACCCATGACAAAGTGCTATGGCTTTTGTTTAACAATAATTCCAGCCAACTCACTGGCCAGGATTCTTTTTATATAGGCTGGATCTGCATGATTCAAAAATATCCAGTACCTTTAATAGCTTCAGTAGCCTGGCTATTTTGCTTGTGAAATGCTAAAACTTAACTGAACTACTATATGCACAAATACTATATTTATAATTACTGACTATTTGAAATTTCTAGATCCTTTGGTGTTTTATAGACAGATTTATAGAACTCACTGCTGCTGGAACTCACTACCCTATTCTCTCTGCTTTTTGGTTTCTAGGTTAGACAATATATTTCTCAACTGTAATAGCCCAGTTGTCATTGGGGTGGAGGAGAAGATGAGTGGGAGGGTACAACCCACCATCTATATTCCATGCTTTCCATTTCTGAAGCATTCTGCCAAATACTTTATTTTGGTTTTTCTTTTTTAACCCCTTTTATTGGTCTTTGTTGTAGTCTTGTTCTTCTTTATGTTATTGTTACATACCCATAATTCATGACATATGCATTCCTCTCCAAAGCCAAGTTTCCCACCTCTATTACCTTCACAGGGAATGGTGTTTCCTTCCATCCTCACCTTTCAAATATTATTTATACGATAAGGTCCAGCTCAAAGCTATTTCTTCTATAAACACAAATATGAATTCCCACTTGTTCCATGCAATGATGTCACTAAACTATGTTTGTAGTTTTATTATAGCACACTCAGCCTTGTGTTATAATTCTTTGTAACCATGTCTGTGTCACCACTAAATTGTTAGCCTTGAGCACTGAATTTCTGTTTACTTACAGGGGCCCATTCTTCTTCCATTTCATATTTCCATACGAAGCTGTTATTTACCTATGCTAGGTAAGTAAAGCATATTTTTTAAATTTAATGATGCTCACATCTCCCAACTAATATATCAGATGACAAAGTGGTACAAGGTTGGGGGCGGAGGGGGGGTAGGGAGAGAAAAAGGAGGGAGAGAAGAGGGAAGGACAGTGTCAAATTGAAAATCAAACTTCATTTAACATCTAATAATTAATTACTCATGCTGGCAAATATCATAAGAAAAAAACAAACAACTGCTCTGGATTTTAAAATGCTTTATTTTCCCTTAGTAAATTTATTCAAACACAAATAATATTTACTTTTCTCCTGAGTAATGTTTTTACTTAGCTTCCTTTTGGACAAACTGCTTCAGAACAAACCAATTCTGATAATAAAGTAAATCTTACAGCCCCTGACCAACAACCCCATCATTTGTTTTAAAACAAAAAGTTGATAACTAAATACTTCCTTTCCCTCAAGGCAATGAAGGGAGACGACATAAGCCAGTGAATGCTAATATAAAACAGCATCACCAGTTAAAATAAAATTCACATCAGTATGGAAATGACCCTAAGTAGGTTATTATTGCTTCAAAATAAAAGGACATACTCAGAAATGAGCTACCTGTAACATAGGAATGAAATTTTTTCATAAGTTTGGAGAGGTAGTACTATCCTAAATGCATTTTTAAATAATATTCAGTATTCTTGGGGAATTCGGGAAGCAGATTTTTTTCAGTTAGGAATTAATCCACTGGAAATGTTATTTTCAATTTTGGAAATGTTCATGATTCATGCTTAGTCATCAATATTGACAGTTGACATTCTTTCAAATGAATGACCCTGGAGGTTCGATAGTCTTGTATTTTAAATAGAGATCTCACTGGCCCCACCATTTTGATTTGGTTTATTAAAAACAGAGTCAATGAACAAAAACAGATCCAGAGACAGAGAAGCATCGATCAGACCGTCAAACCTTAGAGGGAAGGTAGGGGAGGGTGGGGGTAAGGGGTAGAGATCAACCAAAGGACTTGTATGCATGCATATAAGCCTAACCAATGGACATAGACACCAGGGGGGTGAGGGCATGAGTAGGAGGTGGAGAAGCAATGGGGGGATAAGGACACATATGTAATACCTTAATCAATAAAGAAAATAAATAAATATATAAATAAATAAAAACAGAGTCGAGTGATTTTACACGATGCATCAGAAATTGTGAACCTTTGATTTCTGCCAATACTGTAACTGAGATTTCTAACTAATTTTCTAACATTGTGGTTGAGGTCATGTTAGAAAGACCTACATTTATAATGTCCCTTTGTAACACAAAATCAATACTTCACTGGCTGAGAAAAAGAGAAGCTGTCCATTCATGTCAGAATACTGACTAAAAATGCAAATGATCAGGTAGCAAATCTTTGCATGTTATGGAAACACAGAAGCTAAAAAAATCCTGCTGATGACTATCTTGTTAGAAATACTAAATTTGTCTGGGTTTCAGGTTTTTTTAATCTCATCTTTCTGCATGCCTTTTTATGAGGAGTTTTATAAACAGCAGGATAATTACCAAAAGAAAACCTATAGTGTTCTTGCAACACTTTTTTTTAAATATATTTTATTGATTTTTCACAGAGAGGAAGGGAGAGTGATAGAGAGTTAGAAACCTCGATGAGAGAGAAACATCAATCAGCTGCCTCCTGCACACCTCCTACTGGGGATGTGCCCCCAACCAAGGTACATGCCCTTGGCAGGAATCGAACCTGGGAACAACTTTCAGTCTGCAGGCCGACGCTCTATCCACTGAGCCAAACCGGTCAGGGCCTTGCAACACTTTTCATAAGAATTTCCATCTAACTTTCCAAATGTTTTTGCAAAGTCAAATTTTTTTCTTACTTTTTTTTTTGGAGGGGGGGTTAAGGGGGGAAAAGACAAGCAAGTAACATCATGATGTAATGAAACATCAATTAACTTAAACAATATGACAAGAACTAAAAATAAAGTCTCCAGACTTTAGGATTCTACTGAAAAGTTGTCCACAGGACAAAACATTAAACTTTGGTTTGAGTGCAGAAAAAATTAGCTGCAATTTATACAGCATAACCTGCAGATTTAACCATGTGCTTGAGTGTATGTTTTTTATAAAGGACAGCTGCACTCTTACTCACAGGGGACTCTCCTCTTGTTGCCTGCCATAGGACACTGCACTCTTTTTTTTTCTTTTATTAAATTTACTGGGGTGATGGTGATGGAAGACACTGCCTTCTTAAAGTGCTTCCTTTCCCAGCAGTGCTTCTCAAACCTGAGCTAGCACCCCAGTCCCCTGAGAGGTTGTGAAAAAGCAGACTGCTGGTTCCCACCCCTAGCTGTCTGATACACTAAGTCTGAGAATTTACATTCCTAACAATTCTCCTCTGGCTGCTGAGACTGCTGGTCTGATGACCGCACTTGGGACACCTCTGCTTTGAGAGGGAGCACCTCGGAGCAGCTTGGAGGCCAGCATGGGTGAGTGAGCAGAGGAGCCAGGAAAGAGGGCTGTGAAAAGGAGGTGAGCTGGTGGGGGCTGAGAAACAAAGGGCTACCCTAATAGCTAATCAGTGAAGGAGAATTATGATTTTAGAAATATTCCACGTAGTCAGGTTGAACCAAGAATATGAGAATGAATAAGACAACAGAAAAAAGGAAAGAACTGCAAGAAAAACTTACAAGGGAAAGAGAGGTCACAGACCAAGCCCTTCACAAAATAACAGCAACTAAGACAACTTACGAGAAAAAATCATCCTGTACCATAAAATGTGATCATCTTCCAGGCTTCCCTTCCTCCACTCTACACTAGCTTCCTTCTGTAAGTGAGTAAAACAGATGTGAATCTCAGTGCACTGACTGAAGTGTACAGAAAGCATCAATTTCCCGATTAGCCATACTCGATTTTATTGCCAAATCCAATTGCTATGCCCACTGGGAAAATACAACCTCATTTATTTGTGAAGTGTCCTCCTGCCCCCAGGGTTGTAATATGGTAGTTCAGGGATCATTGACTAGATCCAGGCATGGCATGGAGTTCAGTGCTCTGTGGTCTTCAAATATCAGTCATCAATCTATGTAGGTCATAGGAAGTCATAGGCCTTGTTCCACAGCCCCTATCTGTTGCTTCCTGGAAATGTTTTACTGTGGGAATTTCCTGTGACCCTCCTACAGGCCGTCTGATTAAAGGCCCCACAGAGCCATTCTCCTCCGCGTTCTTGCTACCCCTCGCAGGAAGCAAAGCTGCCACTGCTCTGGGGCCCACGAAGTGTTCACTCCTCTCCCTCTCTTAGGCTGGAGGGGAATCTCCTTCCAGTTTGTGGTTTAAAACACAATCTCTAAACTCCCTAGCTTCTACACCTACACTTCTCTGGAGCCCAAAAATCCTTTTCTCATTTCTACTTCCTTCACAACTTTCTAAGTTTTCAGGATTTAAGTCCAAATGCCTATGAGTCCAATGTCTACAGGAGCCACAACGGTAAGACAAATAAGAGAAGAAAGTTGGATACATACAATAAAGAGTGATGGAGAGTGCTATGCAATGGAAAGGGAGTGAATCTTGAAAAGAATTAATATTTTAAAAATGTTTAACTGTGGAAGTCAAACAACACACATCTTTGGTCTAATGGTGCAGCAAGCTTTTCATTTGTGAGTATGGCTGAAGTTTACAGAAAACAAAGATGTGATATCTACTCTTTCTTCTTGGCTATTCCTGAGGCATTGAGCATAGTGCAGGTACTATTTTCTTGAGGGCAGTGATTTCTGCCTATCTTATTCACTGCTGTATCCCCATCAAGTAGAACAGTGCCTGGAACAGTCAGTATACTCAATAAATATCTTTCGAAATATCTGATTGAATGAATAAATGAATGCATAATAAAAATAAGTTATCTATTATCTGTAGTCTGAACAAATCACACTGATAAATTAAATACATTAAATACATTTTTCAGAAGAGCGAACGGCACAAGGACCAAATAAAGGGACCCTTGTGCCAAGTCTGCGTAAGTCTGTATATTTCCAGGAGGGTCAAGACCTCTTCTTTGAACCACTCACCATACCATTGCCTGGGCACAAGAGTAAAATTATAAGTTCCTGATTAAATGTTGAGTGTATTTGCCTGAAGCTAAAGTAGGCAAATATGTTTACATGTGACTGTGGCCTGTGTGGTGGCTAAAGTAAAACAGAAACTCAAATACTATGGAGTTTTATCATAGATTTCAGTGACTTTAAAGAAAGTCAAGAAATAATTTCAGAAGTCCAAGCTTAGAAGCTGAAAACTTGATCTGAACTAATGTGTTCTGTGCTCCTCATATTCACTAAAAAGCTGTCTAACTTGACTCTCCCTTGGGAAAAGTTATTATATTGCTACTAGCTATTTTCCTTTCTGCTTCAGCCAGCTCCAGAGGTCATGGTTTTCTGCCTGAAGCTTCTTCTTTTATCTGAGGCCATTTTATGAGACCCTGACCCACTGGAGAGGAAGTTAATTGTCTGGTCTGCATGGTTGCTCCCTACCCATGGACTGCTTCCCTTGATGAAGCATTTAGCACCAAGCCAGGAGCACACGAGCTTGATAAAACACTCTAGAGGAAAACAGGATTTGCTGTTGCAGCTGTTCATTATTTGTGAACCTCTGCAATGTTTGTCCTGTTCATATTGCCTAGTTTGAGGAATACTTTAGTAAAAGAATATTTTGAAGTCCTCCTATCTTTTATCATGGATTCTGGGAGCCTATTTTATAGCATGGATCCTCTCTACCTATTTAGGCCCCATGACCTCTATTTCAATTAAGTGCACATTATAAGCCACCTTCTCATGCACCCACTAATCCGAGACTTTTCATCACTTGAACTTCTGCTACTGGAATGCAATACATTAGTGTTGTAACTTGTAGCACAGGGTGGTAGGAAGAATATGTGTTAGGAGATCTGGGCTGGAGTTACAGCTCTACCATTTACCCATATGTATTTGTTTAATCACTACGTTCTAAAACATATGCCTTGGTGAAATTTTAAGAAAAAAGATTACAGGGTGGTTGTGAGGTATGAATGAAATAAAAGTATAAGGAAGCACTTTGTAAGTAGAATACTAACAATGTTAATCATTGCTATTGAAGGATTAATACTTCTTAGCAGGAAAAGAGTGGAAAGCAAGAAGGAAGATGTGAATGGGAAATTAATTGTGGTAGTTGCAGGAAAGACAAAAGCAGGAGTCCCAGGACTCTGTGATAAATTGTAGTTGGGAAGAGGGGGAAGGATGTGAGATCAGGGAACCAGGGCTGACTAATCACTGTATGAGTAATCTGCTAGTCACTGCCCCAAAAAGAAGGGAATAAACAACCTGGCCTGCAAAAGGAAGGGGAGAGAACACTCAGGCACACACTGTGGGACCTTAACAGTTTGTGTCACCTTTCTAATACAGCAGGCTACATGGGATCACTGGAGGAGGAAGAAAAAATCAGTTTGAACATAATGTAGGGCATGTAAGTAAGCCTGGAAAGGAATAATAAATGCTACCATGCTGGTCTTTTTTGTAGTTTATGGTTGACAAAAAGAAATGTTTTTTAAGCCCATCTGCAGTCAGCTCAAACTCAGAGAGACCTAGGCTGTGACAATGACTGCCAGTTGCCTACAAGACATCTGTCTCCCTATACTCCTCCACCTGCCTTCTCAGCATCTGGACTTTTCTGCTGGGTATCTTATAACTCAAGACAAGAGGCTACATTCCCAGCTACTCTGACATCTGGGAGTGGGGATAAAGCTCATTTTTGTCCATAACACATTGTGAAAGTGTTTGTGAAACATCAAGTAGGTTCCTTAAATGGAGTTGACTTGGCTGAGAGGGTTCCTTTCATTCTTGTCTGTCATCCTTCCTTTCCTGGCCAGTTATATGGGTCTAGCTGGACATCCAACCTTCTACCACATGTGTGCTGTTTCTTATATCAGCCAAAGTTGAACTCCCATCAATCTACCCCCATCTGTTCAAACAGTACTACCCATAATAAAAAGGGCAATGATGCAGACCATCATGCCAAACCAAGCAAAACAATGGGCAGAGGGATCCTTAATGGCAACAGGTATCCTGCAAAATAAAGGTTTTGCAACAAATCAGCTTGCAGAGATAAGAAGAAATGAAATCAATAGAAGACCCTATTATTCTAGGTGGAAACTTCCTATAATCTAGAAATTAGAATGAGTACCAGGTCCAAAAACAACCTTGTAGACCTACAAAGCAACATAGCAAAAAAAAAAAAAAAAATGAATCTGGAGCCTAAAAACATGGAAGAAGAGCTCATCTTGGACAATTAACTACAATAGACCACAGAAAAAATATTTAGAAAATAAACCAAATTCATCTTTCTTTGCTGTTATGATTGTTATTTAATTGCTATAGTTAGTACCGTTGTTTTTTGGATGACATCTTCTGGAAAATACTCAAAGGTGGACTCTATGACACAGAAAGCTATAAAAGGTGCAAAAGTTGAGCTATAGAAACTTCAGGATGAGGACAAAATAGACAAGGGAAGTTTCAAAAATTTTAAATTAATCCATAGGAAATTTAAACCACATCAGTAGTGGTAATTAGAATATGCTGGAAATTGGAAATAATAAAAAAAAAAAAAAAAAAAAAAAAAAAAAAAAAGAATCTGGAGCCTAAAAACATGGAAGAAGAGCTCATCTTGGACAATTAACTACAATAGACCACAGAAAAAATATTTAGAAAATAAACCAAATTCATCTTTCTTTGCTGTTATGATTGTTATTTAATTGCTATAGTTAGTACCGTTGTTTTTTGGATGACATCTTCTGGAAAATACTCAAAGGTGGACTCTATGACACAGAAAGCTATAAAAGGTGCAAAAGTTGAGCTATAGAAACTTCAGGATGAGGACAAAATAAATAGACAAGGGAAGTTTCAAAAATTTTAAATTAATCCATAGGAAATTTAAACCACATCAGTAGTGGTAATTAGAATATGCTGGAAATTGGAAATAATAATGTGGAGTAATAATTTAAGAAGCAATCCCAGTATTTAAAGATGAAGGGGAAAAAAGAGGGAAATGATAGAGACTGTGGAAGAAACATTCAAATAATTGCTACATACAAAAAACACACAAATAAACTGAACAAAAACAATAATCAAATATATTACAGAACTTTCCTGAACTGAAAAGACAATTTAAAAGAGACCAATAATGATATAAAATCCCCCTCCCCATTTTTTTTTTCATTTTAGAAAAATACCGTAACATAAGACTCTAGGTAGGAAATATACAGGTCACATATGAAAGCACAAAAATGAGACTGGCTTCATATTTCTCTTTAAAATATTAAAAGCTAAAATATGATGGTGAAAAATCTGTATATTTTTCTGGAATAAAAATCTACATTCCAATAAAATTTTACTCCCACTGAAAGGTGAGGAAAGGCATCCTGCTATACACAAATCTAAATTAATAAAGAAGAAAAATAACGTACTAGAAAACAGAAATTAGTCTTGATAAAAAAAATCTAAGCTCTTAATATTTGGAAAGGTCATAAGAGAAACAAAATTCTGAAAAATGTAATAGTTAAATGAGGAAATACAAATATATACACAAAAAATGAGAAATGCCTTATCAACACAGAAAAGCTAAAAAATCTGAGATGCCAAATATTGAAAAATCTAGATAAAATGTGTAATTCTTTAGGAAATTGCCAGAATTAATTCACGAAGCAAAAACAGACTGATAACCACTAAAAATAATGAAACAGTTATCAAAATGTATACCTAAAATAGTCACTGGAAACAGATTTTCTCATTAGTAATGTTAAAGAGAAAACCACAAGTCCAAACTGGAGTCGTTTATGCTAAAGCCCATGATACCAAACCCAGACTTAATACCTGACTTAACTGCCAATTTGGCCTTACCAGAAATGTAATTGTAATCAACCAGTCTGGAATTTTCTGGTCAGCTTCAATGAAGTGATCTGTCACATGGGCCCGCTCCATTCCCCACAGGAAGAAGAGGCAACTTGTTTGATAAAACCCTTACAGTGAACAAAGAAGATGCCCTGATCTAAAAATAATCCTTTTTTTCTTTTGCTAATAACTGCCCTGCCACATCCTTCCTCCTATAAAATACCTTCCATTTTTTCCAACTTCTTGGAGTGCCCTAGTATTTGCTGTATGGGATACTGCCCTATTCACGAATGGCTTAATAAAGCAGATTAGATCTTCAAAATTTCCTAAATTGAACTTTTTTCGTTAACAGTAAATTCAACAAAATCTTCAAGAAAAAAAAAATACCCTGT
>NW_005361873.1:282755-325504 GCF_000412655.1 Myotis brandtii | reverse complement strand
CTCGAGTTCCGACCGATGCCAGACAGTCCTGCTTCTCCCATATGAGTCTGGGTCCCCAGAGACTCGCCTGGAACTGGAGCTCAGAGCCTGAGACTCCCTCCCGATTGAAAAAGACAACGGCGCCCTCAGCCACCAGCCCGCTCCACGTGCACCTCTGTACCTTAGTATTTTACTTCCGCACCGCACCTCCTCAGTCTCGGTATGCTTTTCTCTTTCCTTCTAGTTGTAGAATTTCCACTCAGCCAGCCTTCCTGTGGTTCTGGATAATGTCTGTTCCATCTTTTAGTTGTATTTTTGAAGTGGTTGTGCGAGGCAGCAATCTCCGGTGTTTACCTATGCCACCATCTTGGTTTCTTCAATAAAGATTTATTTTTTTAAAAAAAGAAAAAAATAATTCCCACGCTGTTTAAACTTTTTGAGAATATATAAAAATATTTCAAGTCTTTATATAAAAGCAGCATAACTCTGGTAGCAATACTGACATAAGTAGTTCAAAAAGAAATTGTGGTCTAATATGTTACAAACATACTTATACAACCCTAAATAAATATATAAAGTCTATTTCAACATGTTTCATTTTTTAAAATAATTAACTAAAGAAATATAGTCCATGGTAAAAAAAAAAAAATACAACACATATTGGTCCACCTCATAACAATGGAGAGAAAAAAAACAAGAAAAATGACAAAATAGTTTACACTTTCCAATTAAGATAGTAGACAATGTGAGAATCTTCCTATTCCAACACTTGATGAAAGGAACAAAAATACATGACATAAATTTTTAAAAGAGACAGCCACGTAAATAAAATAAAAGATGCTTATTTGGTTCAGGAAGTCCTTTAACCTTATCTGTATCCCTCAGAAGAAATGGTAGGAAAAATAGATGATTCAACCAAGAACCCTAAACTATTACTAATATTCCTAAAATAGGAGAAGCTGTGAAGGCAGACTCCTGGTGAGAAAGCCAAGGTCCACTTTTGCAAACATCTCCACTAAAGGAACTCGGGGAGTCGGAGCAAACTGCCCGGCAGTGCCATTCTGCCCTCTGCCAGCTGGAAAGGAAGAGAGGGTGCTTAAGATTGCCAACGACTGCCCGGCAGTGCCATTCTGCCCTCTGCCAGCTGGAGAGGAAGAAAGAGAGGGTGCTTAAGATTGCCAACAATAAATTGCAGAAATGAAGACAAAGAGCAGATCAATAAAGAAAAACTAAAGAAAAACTGTATGCAACCGCCAAAAGTTGAGAGAGTAAACAGAAGGCGAAATCCCTCTGGCCCCCACCCCAGTTATGTGATAAGGAGGCTAAAAACCCACAGGAAGAGTTATCTGTTCCTATTCTGACCGGGGTAAACATGTAAAAGGCTCTGAAGAAATGTGTACGTGCTGCAAGAAAAATGAATACAGGTAAACAAACTTTCTTTACTGGGAGCATACGCCTCCGGGTATCACGAGCAAACCAGAGGTGTGATCTGAAGAGCTCAGGAGGGGAGCACAAAGCCGCTTAGACTAAGGGAGTGGATGGTGAGCAGGCAATTTACCCAGGTCAGAGGAGAAGAGCGGGGCCTGGGCTTCTACCTTCCCCCGCTCATCGCCTGGGGCTGGAGAGACACGGTGCCAGCACCAGCCCGGCCACGGAGTGCCACGCTGAGAAAGGAAGAGCCAGAGCCCTCCTGGAAGAGCCAGAGCCCTCCTGGAAGAGCCGGGAGCCCTCCTGGAAGGCGCCCCCTGGGAAACTCAGACCCGCTTCCCTCGCAACCAAAGGCCTGGACGTCACCGCCCGTGCTGAGCCGGACCAAGATGAAAAGGCCGATCTTTTTCCTTCCCTACATTCTTGTTGTCTTCATGCTCCCAACTTTTGCATTTCAGCCACAAAACCAATCTTATTAAATGTACTGAGGAAAACAAATTCGTGCGCGTAGGCTCGCAAACTGGCTCCTATCTGTGGAGGGCGGGAGAGACAAAAAGGCAGGTCCCGCACATGGCCGGCGGCAGCTGGGAGAAGCACGGGATTTACTCACAAAGCGGCCCCACGCCCAGCAGAAGCAGAGGGATCCGCGCCGTCCCCAGGATCTTCAGGTCTACGGAGAGGCTGCTAGAGACCGACCCGAGCTGTCTGCAAAAACAGCCCAGACGCCTACGGGGAAGCTGGGCTTCTGGAAGTTCTCGCTCTCTACGTAATCACGTAGCCACGTAATCACGTAATCCTGGAACCGGGAGCCCGCCACGCGGGACTGTGTCTATAATAGGCTCTATGGTTCTGACTTCCCTTAACTCCCTTTTCCTTCTGTAAATGCCCCTCCATCTCGGCAGAGCGTGCACATGCCCAGGGTTGCAGCATTTCTTCTTTCCCGCCTGAATAAATCCGTTGAGGAAACACCTCATCCATATTGTTTTCCAGTTGACAAGGCCTTAATTGGGTTTAGTCACCATTCAGTCCAGATGGTCTCAACAAACCCTTACTCTCTCAAGGGAGCGCCCTGGGAGGGCAGTTAGCACCGAGTATGGGGAGTAGGTGGGATGTGCATTGCAAAGGCAAGGGAGGGAGAGCCTTGGCTTGCCTGGGTCCGGCTCTCAGGTCAGCCAGAGGTTAAGTCCTCAACGACTTCCTCCTATAGTTAGCCGGACTGGCTGGTTCGGTGACCAGGCTGTCACCTATGGAAAAGAAATAAGATCTAAAGATGGTACACGCCCTCCTCTCCCCCCATCAAACTAATTTAATCTTAGAGAGAGGCCATAGACTAATAGCCTTCCATGTGAAATAATTCAGGAAATAGCGGTACTTATGGGCTTTCCTTGAAAATGCTACTCAATGGTAGAAGGTGGGTAATAACATAGAGGAACTATGATGACTGGCAGTGAGCACTGAACCAGTTTAAATGCAGAACTAAAACTAAATGCCTATAGGAATTATCAAGTAACATAAGGCAAATTACGTAAATCTTGACAATGTACAATCTATATAAAACTAACAGACTGTATGTGTGGAGGTAGGGAAAATCAGAAGTCTTTGTACCTTTCTCTCACTTTGGTTGTAAACCTTAAACTACTCTGTAAAAAAAAAAACAATTAAAGCTAGAGACAATAAGAGATTATGCAGCCAAAAAATAATAAAGGGGAAAAATTACAGAAATGTCAGTTTATTAATACAAATATCGTGTTATTTTTCTGAATTTTATGTTTGTGATAATCATCAGCTTTTTAAATTTTCTGGTTCAATGTACTTTCTTTTCTAAACAAGTAGTCACCTATTTTTAATTTATTTTTTTCTTAAAGAGGGCTCCAAAAAATATTAGTGGGTTCCACAAAACTCTGATCTGTCTTTAGTCAAGGGAGGTAGTTTTAAGCAAAAATGACTTTATTAAAACAATCTATACATATAAAAGCCTAAGCGACCAAACAACCGAACGACCGAATGATCCGTCAACAGGTCACTATGACGTGCACTGACCACCAGGGGACAGACCCTCAATGCACAGGATTGGGCTTCCTCCTGTCTGGATTGGGCCTGCGAGGATCAGGCCAAAACCGGCTATCCGACATCCCCCAAGGGGTTCCGGATTGCGAGAGGGTGCAGGCCAAGCCAAGGGACCCCACCAGTGCACAAATCTGTGCACTGGGCCTCTAGTGAATGATAATACTGAGACCACTTATCAAATCACCATGGTAGGTCTCCAAGAATCCTAGAAAGAACTTAAAAGGAAAGAACCTAACCAACCTGGGATTACTTGAACCCCAGGTGTCTGTAGGAGTTTGCATCTGCATAGCCTAGAGAAAGACTAATTCCCAAGTTTGGCATTTCCCCCAAAATAGTTCATTCACTCTTCTAGCCATGCCCTCCAAAAATCAGACCATCATCCTATGTGCTACCTTTCCTTATAGGGTTTGTGCAGGATTTTCCTTAAGCACAGTACAACAGAGCACATCAGGACACAATATAGCTTGTTTTTATTGAGTCCCCTGCATAATATATGAGAAGGTATTCTTAATCATCCTGTCCCTCTTTCCCCAAAACATAGAAGTCACTCTAGAACTTTCTAATACAGATACTATTATAAAGCTGAACTAAATATCAGACATAAGACTGCTGCTTTAGATTTTCATTGAAAATGAAAGCTGGTTGCAATTACTTTAATGTTTTCTAGGATTAAAAAATCATCATCAGTAAGAAAGAAAGGGTAGTGTATTTATAAAATATCAACATTTAATATTTTCTAATTCTTTAAGATATTTCTAGCAAAATATTTTTTAAGATTATGTAATATCAGGATATAAATGCCTCAGCTATTTTTGGTATATTTTTAAACCTATCTTTTATTATTCAATTAACAGATATGTTATTATCTAAAAAGGCATATGTGGATGTCTTAAATCATTGTATTTACAACTTCAAAGGATGTTTATTAGTGAGGAAGTCATTCAATTTTATAAGTTCCAGGACATGAAGTTTCCAGCTGGGTTGTCAAGTCCACCACTCTGTGTCAAAGCGCACAGAAGCTCAATATCCAGTCCAGACCAGAGAGTGATAAATGACAATATGCTTGGCTAAATGCCACATCAGGAAACTAGTGCAGTTTTGAAGTTAGGTCTATCCTTCAAACAACTTACACTAAATATTAATTGAGCATCTACTGTGTCCCTAAACACTGCTTCAAGCTGAAACTAAAGATATGTAAAGGGAATGTAGATGTGCAGATAGTTGGACCTGGCTCTACCACTTATAACCTTAGTGGCATGGGACAATTTTCTCAACCACCTAGGGTCCTGATTTATACTTCATAAAATATTATTAGTAGCTACAAGATAATATGGTTGTAACAGTGAATGATTGATATAGGCATTAGCAAACTAAACATTTACAAGTAGTTTCATTATATGAAAACTTTGCTCAGCTATGACATTAATAAGAATCAGACTCAGCATTACTTGAGGGTGCCCAACAAAAATTCTTCAGAATAACATATTGAGTAAGACCCACACTAAAATAGTCTTTGAGTTGAGAAAGTGACCATAGAGAAATGAAGAGAAAATTAAAAGGTGGGTAAGGGAGAGAGAGGGGAGAGAGAGACTAAAGAATTTCTTTTGTTCTGTCCCATGCTATTTCAGAGCAGAATATACCTCTAGATAAAGAAGATCAGAAAAATCTGGAAGGATTTTTGTAGCCATCCTTTGATATTTGTACACATAGTGTGGTAAAATATTATCTATGTGAAAATAACTGTACTTTAAAAAATGTGCTCAGATTTCTCCTTGGAATAAATGCTTATCTATAATAATAAAAGTGTAATATGCTAATAAGACCAGAAAGCCAAACAACCTTCCAGATGTCATTCCAGACGTCCTTACGGACGACCTTCCAAATGAAGCCGCAGCAGCGGGGCCAAGGCATAGGCTGTTAGGGGTGATCAGTCAGGCAGGTGAGTGGTTAGGGGCAATCAGGCAGGCAGGCAGAGGTGGTTAGGGGCAATCAGGCAGGCAGGTAGGTGAGCAGTTAGGAGCCAGTAGTCCCGAATTGCAAGAGAGATGTCCGACTGCCAGTTTAGGTCTGATCCCGATCAGTTGGACATCCCCTGAGGGGTCCCAGATTGTGAGAGGATGCAGGCCGGACTGAGGGCCCAGCACTCCCACCCCCATGCACGAATTTCATGCACTGGGATTCTAGTTAATACATAAAAACCTGTTGAAAGCAAGTAATTATCCATATATATTGTGTACACTTTATAGACCATCCACAGCCTATTTAAATTCAAGCTGGCTCTACCCCAGCAATTTACCACAAATATGGCTAACCAACGACTGGCATGTTCTCAAAAAAGCACAGATTTCAACATTAGCACAAGGTAAAAGAACTAAAAGAAGTGTTTCAAGATCAAATAGAAATGATTTGAGCATTATCCACCAATTTTGTGTTATCTATGCCACTGTGTTCTTTCCTTATTTGGATAACAAGAGTTGTCACTATCTACCCTAGTTCTCCCTGATGCAGCAGTGAAATTTAGAGATGGCCTATTGGGCCTCAGAAAACCCTCCAAGGAAAGTAATTTTTTTGTCTTTGAGATTGTATGAAAATGTATGTGTACACAAATGCCTATTAGTGTGTGAGACTGTAAGAGGGTCTTCAAAGCTTTTCTCTCTAAGGTCTATGATCCAAAAAAGGGTTAGAAAATGTGACTTGTTGTTGGTCCTGAAGTTTTATCTCTTTCTTTTCTGGTCCTTGTTTACCATGGCCAACTTAATGAAGCTTTTTAAAAATATATTTTTTTTATTGATTTCAGAGAGGAAGGGAGAGGGAGAGAGAGATAGAAACATCAATGATGAGAGAGAATCATTGATTGGCAGCCTTCTGCATGCCTTCTACTGGGGATCAAGCCCGTAACGTAGTTATGTTGCCCTGACGGCAAATCAAACCATGATCTCGTGGTTCATAGGTAGACACTCAACCACTGAGCCACCTAGCCAGGCTAATGAAGCTTTTTAATATTCTTTTACCAGTTGTACTCTAAGCCTATTGTATTTACAGAACTAATTTTTAGAAATCCATAACAAGAACAAAAAATATCACTTAGTTCAGACTCACACAGAAATGATTGATTACCTACAAAGAAAATAAATGAAATTTTTTCTGGAAAATCTTGAGAAGTCATTTGAGATTGCTTCCTTATATTCCAAATTGCTGACTTGATTCTCTGCTTCATCTACTCTACTGTTGATTCCTTGTAATTTAGTCTTCATTTCAGTTAGTGTGTCCTTCATTTATGAATGTTTTTTTCATAGTTTCCATGTCCTTTTTTATGCTGTTGAAGTTCTCATTTAGTTTCTTGAACATCCTTATATTAATTCATCCATCTTGTTCATAGCACCAGCAGCCTTCAAACTTTAGTTTCTTAAAACAAAAGTTTTCTTATGTGACTGTACAGATTTGTAATAACTACAGAGCATCCAGAAATGTGGTACCAAATCTGATTGGAAAGCAAAGTACAGACTTGGTGCAATGCTGAAAATATTTCCGCTTTGCTTGGAGTGAGTCTTTGAGCTGAAAGATTAGAAAGTATCTAATTAGACATTACAATTTTCACCTGTGGTAAACTGAGGCCTCTAAAATTTAAATAAATTTTTCCCAAATTACATTACTTGTCAGTGACCAAATCAGAACTATAACTCAATTTCCTTCCTTCTAGCCCAGTACTTGTAATTTAACATATTAAAATGAAATATAGTCAAATATAGTGTGTCATTATTAATGACAAAGATCGATAATTGTTACATTTACTTCTAATCAAGTTCAACAAACTCTATTTTTAGAATTTATACTCATAAGTACATACCCTATTCCAAACCACTCAACTTCTCAGAAAATGTAATATCTGAACACCCATCTTAAGTTTTTCTAAACCAGGAAACTTAAGCTTACCAGCTACTGATTCTATTCTTGTGACCTACTACATGGATTTTCTTTGGCAGCCCAATAAAAACCTCACATGTTGAAATAATTTATTTCTGAACCTAATATTCCTCCCCAAATTCTTCCATTTGATTAACTTATTTTCTGTTTATCATCTCATACACATTCTAACAGAATAGGAAAATTTCTCATTTCTCCAATTATAAGAATAAATCAAATGAAGGAACTTAGAAGGGGAGAGATTGCAAAGAGAAATGAAGGATTAACTTTTATAAATTTCTTATACATTATATGTGGACCAAGTAATTTAAAGATAGCTTCTTAGGAATCTTACTTGTAATACAGTTATAATCTATTTAAGAATAAATTGTGCAATCTATTTAAGAATAGGCTCCAAAAAGCAATTTCGTAGTCTATGTGTTTGAACTTCTAAAATAACCCTCTACAAGAAGACCCTGAAGCCATAGGGTGGTGGGTGCTAACAGAGTCAAGGTACATTTTGGTGGTCTCTGTAGCATTTTTCATCCCTATAAAGTTTGCAGGTTAAACATTTGTACAAGAGCTTTTTACTGAGTGCAAATAAGGGACAGAGTACAGAAGCCTCTTGGTCTGAAATTAAGGGAAGTTTAATCAGGAGCAGATGTAGGCATCAGATCTCCCTCTGTCACTGACTTTTGGAAGCACTTTCCCACCACAGGAGAAATTGGCAATGCCTTGCACAGGAGTTGTTGCTTTATCTTTTATTCGTTGTAGCCATTCTAGAAAAAGAAGGGAAAGAAAATCCCCTGCAAACTCCATCCCCCATTTCTCAATCTCTCAACACCACTGATACTCAGGTAGGAATGGATTAGCAAAAGAGGCATTGCTGAGACCACAATCAGAACATTTTATCTCTCTTGTACCAGTGGAAGAACCAAATGACTAAATATGGAATGGAATCAATTGACAGTTCTCAATAAGGAGAAAGTGGGTTATAAACACAGGATAAAGTTAATGGGAAACTTACTAAAGAGAAGCAAACAGTGTCCCAGTATGCACTGGGAGACACAATGTGCCTCCTGAGGCATTTTCCACTTAGCCTTGCTTTTTTGTACCTTGGGTGCTAAGCATCAATTAAGTCCCTTTTAAAAAAAAATCTGATTACCTGTGGTAGGAGGTCTGTTTTCACTATTTCCATTCCTATTACCCACAAGCTTGCCAGTACCTTTTGTGAGAAACCAAGACCATAAATTTTTTATCTCTCCAACCCAGGATGTATCTATGGAGATTTAAAAACCTGTGTTTGCACACGAGGGTACATACTCTACGTAGAGAACATCACCTTAGCAACTATCATGTAATCTGATCCTGGAAAAGGACAAATAAGGGCTATTTGCTCTCCCTCATCCTACTCAAATTTTTGAAAGTCAAAATAAAAAGCACTTAAAAAACCGGCTGGGAGCCACCGAGTAAGTAGCCTAGTGGTAGTGATGGCTTATTCCATCCAGTGTTGCTCAAATGTAAGGAAGACCTAAAAGCATTTTAACATGTTTCTTTTACATAAGAGAACTTTAACCTTTATAAAGCCCACAACAATGATTTTATCTGATTTATCTGTTCCAATGTATGCATAAGAAATATTATCTTGATACGGAGTTTAGTGGTCATGTCAAAACTAAAAATCCAGATCTATTTCACAGAGTATATTCAAAGAGCAAAGCCAGGAGAATGCACTACATGGGAGGCCTGCTCAGACATCCAAGTTCTGGATAATATTGACAAGGCTCATAAATCTGGAGGGGAAATCCAGAATATTCCCTGAAAACTAAGTAAAGTGTTTCCAAAGTTCTCTTTGGTGATAACTGGAAACAATATTAGTACAAACTACAATCTAATATCAAGAATTCATCAACAAAAGGAACAAGAAATTCAGCCAGAGTAAGCAAACTCACATGATTTGAAATTCAGACCATCCCATTTGAGAAGGAAAATAAAGAAAACAGACTTTAATTCAGGTCCAATCTGCCTGTCCAATTTCCACTATTGACTTACACATCGAGAGGTCTTCAGTTGGAAAAGAATAAGGGCTCAGCGAAAAGATGAGATCACCACAAGGACGTTGTGAGAAACAGTCAGCTGGGGTCTTCTGAACCCGTCACGGACAGTTTGGAGTCCTAGAGACCCTGAAAACAAGTTCTGACCAGAGCTCAGCCTGTGAATCCCTTCGGCACCATGCTGACACTTGCTGAGGAACAAATCCAGTTGTGTTGCATTGGGATTTACCACATGAACAACAGCTTCCACGTTAAGATTGCATTTGCTGTGCAGAAATTGCCGAGTTGGCTGCAGTTTGTGTTTAGTGTTTCAAATAGCCCAGAAAGAACTTTCAGTTGCCACAGTCTCTAGTAGCACTGCTCTCTTGCTAAGCTCCAAGAAGGGAAAAGGCTGAAGGGCATCTGGACTTCTCTAGAGAAAGTTCTAAAGGGTAGAAAGAAAGGTAGCCCAGTGAATTGTTGATGCTCCAGTTAAGGAGGGTCAAGCTAAAAATAAAAGGGTCTACATGGAAAATACTGGTGGTTCCAGTATTAGGTTTTTTTGTTTTTGTTTGTTTATTTTTTTAGTGATTTCAGAACAAACAACTCATTGCTGAAATAATGACAAATATCGTTATCTTCTTTTTCCCATGAAGAGATATTAAAGCCATGAAAACATGGGCTAATGCCCTTCTCCTTAGGACAGGGTCATCTATGCTTCATACATGAGGGTGAGCAGCTATCCTCCAAAAGCCCCCCAGGCCTGCCCGCCCCCCAGCATATCACAAGCTATGCTATGGGATTTCTAGGGGAACTGGGTGTGGGGAATACTTTAGTGAAAAGTCTCATGTACCTGTGGGCAGTTTTAAAAGAGATTTCCTCACCTTTCAATTCCAGTAAAACAAATGTATAGTGTTATATATGACAGGAAGAATGTTCAAATATGTGAACATTCGCTATTAGAAAAGCTATCATATCTGCTGTCCCCTTGCTCCATATCACTCCTTAGCCCCTTATTCTGCTTTATATTATTACTAGAGGCCTGGTGCATGAATCCGTGCACAGGTGGGGTCCCTCGGGGTGGCCTGCAGAGATCGGGCCCCAGCTCGCACCCCCAGCCTCGCAGCCCCACAGCCCCACCTGACACCCCGCCTTGGCCTGGCACCACCCCCTCACCTGCTCCACCATTCCGCTCTCATCAAGGCCCACTGCCAGTGCCGCCATGTTCTTCACAACCCCCTGGTGGTCAGCGCACATCATAGCAAGCGGTCGAACTCCCGGTCGAACGACTGCCCGAGGGGACAATCTGCACATTAGACTTTTATTATATAGGATAGCACTTTTTATCACTTAATGTCTGAGATGCTTTTACCTCTGCTTATTGTCACAGAAGAGACTTTGCTTTATTCACATTGAAAAAATATCTCTGGAACCTAGATTATTCAAGATACATATTAGGTACTCAGTATACTGCCTTTGAATAAATGGATATATTAAATTTATATTCTCATACCTATTTTATAAAAAGAAGGAAAAATTAAACTCAAGGCTCAGAGAGGTTAAGTAGCCCACTCCAGGGCATACAGCGATGTGGCAGAGCCACTTGCTTTTTCCCAGCTGTGACAACTTTATCTACTGGTAGAAAAGTCACTTTCGGCATAATTAATACTATATTTGAGAGAAGGCATAGCTTATATCTCTACTATTCACTACATATTTTATATCCATTGAGCATTTCCAAGTCCATATATTCTGTGCTGTCAGAGGGATGCCTGGACAGGGATTCTTTGCACGAAAATTCTAGAACTTGATTTTTAAACCCTATTTTGTGCTCGGTGATATTTGTGTGTCACCACGGGTCATATATCAACAAGTTGTGATGGAATCACTCTGGGGAGGATAGTTCAATGGCAATGATGATGACAATAGTAACAAGGAACACTTGGACATCATTGACTACAGACTCAGTACAATTCTAGGCATACACACATATCACTTACACAGAAACCCTACAAGGTGTACACTATTATTATCCCCATTTTGCTGATAAGGGAACTAAGACACAGAAAAGTTAAGTAATTTACTCAAGGACATATAGCCAATAGCATGCAGTTGAGGCAAGAGTCAAACCTTGGCCGAGTAGTTTGGAAGTCTGTGCTTAAGCACCGTACTCTCCTGCCTCATTAAAACGGGCAAAGGGTATCTTTATTCAGCAAGACACTTGGCAAGGCTTGGTCCCATACGCAACATAAGTATGAGTTGATTAAAGCAATTAGCAGGACTAATATTTTGTTAAACAACTACATCAAGGAATTCTGATTAATGAAACAGGTTCCCCCTAGAGCAGTGGTTCTCAACCTTCTGACCCTTTAAATACAGTTCCTCATGTTGTGACCCAACCATAAAATTATTTCCGTTGCTACTTCATAACTGTAATGTTGCTACTGTTATGAATCGTAATGTAAATATCTGATATGCAGGATGGTCTTAGGTGACCCCTGTGAAAGGGTCATTCGACCGCCAAAGGGGTCGCAACCCACAGGTGGAGAACCGCTGCCCTAGAGGAAGATTCCTAGACACATACCAATAGGTTCCTTTCTGTTCAATATTTACATCACTTGAATGAATACACTGGAGGCATGCTTACCCAGTTTGCTAATGACACCAAGTTGAGGGACTCTGCAAAGGTGTGGGATGACACAACTTTAAAGAAATTTGAGTATCACACCCATTGGAAGGAGAGTGGCAGACCATTCAGAGAACAACACTGCTGTTCTCGAATTCTCCACCAGCATCACTGCTCTTTGCCTCTTTCCTTGGGCCCTGCATCCTTAAGTTTAGGCCACAGCCTGCCATGGCCTATTGACAATTTGACACTTGCAGTGGGGTTGCCGTAATTCGGGATTACTGATGGCGGCCTTTGTGTTCCCTGTTCCCTCTGAATACTGAACAATCCCCCTGTTACCCAGGAGGAGAAAAATGAAACCTCTGAGGCAGAATATTTTTCTAATTCCCCACCTTGTCCTGCGACTTTTGAAATCCCTCTAGTATAGTTTTTTGTATGCAGCATTCTGTTCCCTCTGAACACGTTAATAGTTAATGTTTGGTCGATTTAAATGCATAGAGTTGCAATGCGTACATATGAATTCCTGGTAGTTCCCATTTAAAAATAAAAGATGACTCACCAGGCTTTTCTTTTCCTGTAAACATCGCTTAGTGCAAAACACCTGAGCCCGGTGGTGTTTTCAATGTCTCTGATTTCCAAATGTTCCTGCCTGATAGGGGAGGTTTATCGGCTAAAGCCATAGAGCAGTGGTTCTCAACCTTGGCTGCACATTAGAATCACCTGGGGACCTTTTATAATCCTGATTTCCGGGCCACATCCTCCGGAAATTCTGTTTATTTGTTATGGGGTGGGGCCACAACATTAGTAACAAAGAAACAGAATTTCCGGAGGATGAGGCCCAGAAATCAGGATTTTAAAAAGATTCCCAGGTGATTCTAATGTGCAGCCAAGGTTGAGAACCACGGCCATATAGCATCTAAGAATAAGCCTTGTAATTGAAAGCGGATTTGTACTTTGCCTGTGGACAGGTGGAAGCCTCCTTGGCTTCCTGCTCTGGGATGCCCTCTGCTGGCCTTATGCCTGCTTCGCCCACCTTCAGGGCTTCAGCACCCACAGCTGGAGTTGGAGGCAGCATAAGTGGAAAATGAATGAGAGGAAGCAGTTGATGAGTTCCCTTCTCTCCATGCCCTTGGCCGGAATCAAACCTGGGACCCTTCAGTCCGCAGGCCAATGCTCTGTCCACTGAGCCAAACCAGTCAGGGCTCTTTAGAAAGAAGATAAAACAACCTCAAAAAGAATGATTTTCAATTGAGGGGTTATTTTAAAGCAAATAGATGAACCTGGTGAAAGGGAGAAAGAGAGTGAGGAGGGAGTGTGGGAAAGAGAGGCCTTGTAATGACTTCCATGTGAGGACAGCCTGGGACCCCTTTCTCCAACCTCATCTCCTTCCATCCTTTCTTTCACTTTATAGTTGAAACACATCATAATTCCCCAACTTGTACACTATTTCAAGCCTCCGGGTCTTACTTGGACTGCTCTGTGTCCAAGTAGAGTTCTTTTTCTCTCCTTTTGGTACGGATCCAAAACACTCTGCCTTTCTCCTTTCCTTCTTGCAGCGGTTCTCAACCTGTGGGTCGCAACCCTTTCACAGGGGTCGCCTAAGATCATCGGAAAACACATATATAATTACATATGAGGCTTGAAATAGTGTACAAGTTGGGAAATTATGATGTGTTCCAACCATAAAGTGAAAGAAAGGATGGAAGGAGATGAGGTTGGAGAAAGGGGTCCCAGGCTGTCCTCACATGGAAGTCATTACAAGGCCTCTCTTTCCCACACTCCCTCCTCACTCTCTTTCTCCCTTTCACCAGGTTCATCTATTTGCTTTAAAATAACCCCTCAATTGAAAATCATTCTTTTTGAGGTTGTTTTATCTTCCCTCTAAAGAGCCCTGACTGGTTTGGCTCAGTGGATAGAGCATTGTCCTGCAGACTAAAAGGTCCCAGGTTCGATTTCGGTTAAGGGCATGTACTCTAGGAGAGCCTCTCTAATTACCTCTTCCTGTCTGTGTGAGGTACCCTCCCCTGGGGCCCAATGCTATCCTGCGCTTATCTCTGTCATGGTTCTAGTCATATTGGATGGAAATAACCGCTCTGATCCTCTTTTCTAATTAGATTGTGGACTTCTCAAGGACAGGAAGGTCTCTTACTCATTTTTTAAAATATATTTTTTATTGATTTCAGAAAGGAAGGGAGGGGGAGAGAGAGATAGAAACATCAGTGATGAGAATCATTGATTGGCCGCCTCCTGCATGCCCTCTACTGGGGATTGAGCCTGCAACCCAGGCATGTGCCCTTGACTGGAATTGAACCCAGGACCCTTTATTCTGCAAGCCAATGCTCTATCCACTTAGCCAAACCATATAGGGTGATGACTCAGCACTACTAACATGTGGGGACAGATAAGATGTTGGGCTTGTCTTATTTCACTCCTTCTTCCATTCCCATGTGGAATCTTGGGTTGTCAGCCATGTCTCTTGCTTTCTTCTCTATTCATTGAACACCAGGTTCATCTATTTCAGTGGTTCTCAACCTTGGCTGCCTCCAGAATGAGGCCCAGAAATCAGGATTTTAAAAAGATTCCCAGGTGATTCTAATGTGCAGCCAAGGTTGAGAACCACTGCCCTAATAGTTGATAACCTTCTTTTAGCTGCACACCCAGCAGCTAAAAGAATAATTTTTGTAATCCAAAGGGGGACCTGAGTGATACATTCCATCTACCATAGTATACATGCATAAAATATACAGTACCTTATTTTTTCAGTAAAAGACAGAAAGTAGAGACTATAACATCCAAACTAAGCCCAGTTCAATCAATATTATACAAAAATGATTGAAGATTGTTGGGCTGAGAATAAAGCATTAGCTCAGAGTTATAGTATCTACTAGTTCCTTAAAATATCTGGAAAAAGAAGAAATTTAAATGTATTAAATTATCAGAAAAAAATACATGAATAACCATTTCTGAGAAGAAAATATATTAAAATACAATTATTCAAAGTATGTGGAAATTAAAATATTTCCCCATGTCAATTTCTAAAGTAAACTCCCCATGCAGAGATATTTTAATTAACCAATATCCACATGTACTATAAATGTGCTTAATTTGATAAGTATACCTTCTATAAGTGTCTGTTAATGCAAATGCCAGCTATGTAAATTATCATTTTAGAGTCTGCCTCTGATTAAAGTGTATGTGCTTAAAATACAATTTGGATTAAAAAAATTTTTGTCTTACTTATGCATATTTATAGACAGCATTACTTAACAATTATTTGTACCTTTATTTAATAGCAACAAAATGGTAAACATTGAAGAATAGGGGGAGTTACTATACAGATGTTTTTCCTATAAGGAAACATTTCATAAATGCTAAGAATAAAATAATTTGAATAAAAAGTAAGCAGAGGATCTGAAGAGGCATTTTTCAAGCAATGCATACCAATAGCCAACAGGTACATGGAAAGATGCTCAATATCACTAATCAACAGGGAAATGCAAATCCAAACCACAGGCAGATATTAACTCACACCTCTTAGAATGGGTATTATTAAAAAGACAAGAAATAACAAGGGAGCATTATTGATGGGATTGTAAATTGGTGCAGCTACCAGGGAAAACAATATGGAGATTCCTCAAAATTTTGAAAGTAGAACTACCATAGGACTCAGCAATTCCACTTCTAGGTATAACTGAAGAAAAAAAAACTAATTAGAAAAGATATATGCACCCCCATCTTATGTTCCTTAAAGCATTATTTACAATAGCCAAGATATGGAAACAACCTCAGATAAATGGATAAAGAAAATTTGGTATATTATACAATGGAATATTATTCAACCATACAAAAGAAGAAACTCTTGACATTTTCAACAATATGGATGGACCTTGAGGGCATTATGCTAAGTGAAATAAGTCAGACAGATAAAGACAAATACTGTATAATCTGACTTATATGTGGAATTTTTGAAAAATAACTCATATGACCTTGTCGGTTGGTTGGGCACCAGCATGTGCCCAAAAAGCTGTCAGTCAGAGTCTCCGTCAGGGCACATGCCCAGGTTGTGGGCTGGTAGGGGGCGTGCAGGAGGCAGCTAATCAATGTCTCTTTCTCTTTCCCTCTCTTTGTAAAAATTAATAAAAAATATTTTTAAATGTCTGGATTTCTTCCCTATTTGATTTTTTTTAAGTTAAGCATAATATTTTAAGTCACTACATACTTGTCAGTCATCATTTATATGATATAATTAAGAACGTACGTATACATATATTATATTGAAAAGTCAATTACATGTAATTAATGTATAAATTGCATTGTAAGATTTTAAAAAGTCATAAAGAAAATGTGTGACTCTTTTTTGTAAGATCTAGGAAGCCAGGACAGGGTTGCATCTATTCTGCTTACCACTAGGTCTTGAGTAAAGATTTGATGAATGTTGAAAAGTTTATAAGTCTCTGTGTGTGTTTTTTAAGTAAATTGGTTTCCCTTTCTAAACATGAAGGGACCTGGGTATTGGTCATTTTCGAGTTTAGATGAAAAGTTGAAAATAAACTATTTTAAATGATAAACTTGAATTTACATATTCAGGTTGATGTAGTTTTTTTTCCCCCTCTGTATTATTTCATAGACTGGGACAGATTCTCCTTTCCCTTAAAAATAAAAGATTTACTTCTATTGCAAGAATATCTAAATGAAGTCAAGTTCTAATTTTAACACCATTTTACCTAATGAACCCACTAGACAGCAAGTGCTAAATGTTTTGGAGAAAAGGGTATTACATTTTTGTCAGCAAGTTTAACAAAAATAATATCTAGAAATCTTACCTATTCGCTCTCTACCTGTTATACACAAATTTCCCAGAATGTTCTTCCAACCCAAATGAATCTCTACAAAAATAAATTTAATTTATTTTTAAAATATATAGAATGTATATACTAGTACAAATAACATTGCCAAAAGCCAGCCATGTTATTACAAAGCACCAAGATAAACACACACACAAAAATGAGACCCTAAAAAGTTGCAAATGAGTATGTTTTGCAGATTTGGAAGTACCAAAATCCAGCCACCCCAAGTCTTCAGTACCATAGTTACTGAACTTTTCTCTACAAATAGAAACTTAGCCACTCTATATTTATGTTCTATTAGTGGCTGAGTTTTGGAAATCATGCCAAGAGGATTCCAGAAATGAAAAAAAAAGTATTTTGTATGAATCATCTGTTATGATCCTCCATAAATCTACATCATTACCAAAATATGACCAAAATTGCTATAAAAATACCTAAAAATTGGAACAGAGGAGAGGAATAGAGTATTATGTCAGAATTCAATTAGTTCTAATATGGTAGGAAACCCATATTCATCTGGGAGTCTATGAAAACTTTTTTTGTTGTTGTTTTGGGGTTTTTTTGCTCATATTTTAAAATGATATGCTAATGAGCATAAGGCTGATTCAGGAAAAGATCCATTTCACAGGTTTGCACCCCATACATGATCATATCAGTATGTGACAGCAAGCTCCTCCTTCCCCCAACCTTTCAAAGCTTAATTTAAGATGATCAGTACTTTTATTTGTTTTATTTACTTATTTATTTATTCATTGCTATTGATATCTTTTGCAGAGAGAGGAAGGGTGATGGAGGGAGAGAGACAGAGACAGAGACAGAGAGACATGGATTTGTTGTTCCACTTATTTATGCATTCAATGGTTGATTCTTGTATGTGCCTTGTAGGGATCGAACCCACAACCTTGGTGTATCAGGACGATGCTCTAGCCAACTAAACTGCCCAGCCAGGGATAGAATGGTCAATACTTATGGAATATATGTAGGCAAGAATACCATTCATTTCAATCATAATTCTCAAAAGATTAATTTTCCATTAATTTTTAATACATGTTGGCCTAATTTTCCTCTAGGAATTTTTCAGCCAAATTATACACTCATTACTAAAGTTTTAAATACAAATAAATATCTCATTTCTTTGAGTTAAAAAGTGGCTAAAAGTCACTTGGAAAAAAATGTAGTTTGACATTTTTCTAATATTTTATGAATAATTTTATTACTTTCAAACATTTTATTGGGAAAAAAGCAACCTTTTAGAAAAAGAAACTAAATATTTGGACAATCATATTTTATATAATTCCCATTAACTGTTACCCAGTACTTAGGTCATCTACTGAAAACCTAATACTGCACATATACACACACACCTATCTTAGCATTGGCACCTATTAGGAACCTAGTAAATGCTACATCAGATGTCATGGACATTCCTCCAAGTGGCATGGATTAAAACCCACAGATAGGGGCCTAAGTGGGAAAGAAAGTTATTTCTTTAACTGTTCATCTAAAAGGTGTCACTATGAAACAATTTTCTGAGGGACAAGCATTTAAATACAATTCACTAGCTCAGTTTTAAGACCAGAACAATATTAGTGAAAATATGATAGAACCACATATAAAGGATGGTTTTGCAACAGACCACAATAGGATTGAAAATTCTAGTTAAGATGGGAAGTGATGAGCACTTTACATGCATGTGTAAATTCTGCCATGACATCCAGTTTAGAAATGGTAAAATCAAAGGTTAACGGAGTTAAATAAGTTGCCTTTGAGCCCATGATTATAAATGGCAAGCTTAGTTCAAATTCAGGCTGCAGACTCCAGAGCCTGCATTCTTATACGGTGATTATGTAACCCAGAGAACAACACACACACGCACACACACACATACACACATGCAAGCTATCAACCATTTCTAATAATGGTATTTAAATTATTCTGGAATTTTTAAAAATAGCAGAAGAAACTCTTTTCATTGGCACATGCAAACTTTTTTAGAAAGAAAGTACTACAAATATGTAAAATCTATAATAATAAAAGCATAATATGCTAATTAGACCAGACAGCTGAATGACCTTCCGGACATCCTTCCAGGTGACCTTCTGAACAAAGCCGGGGCTGCGAGGGATGAGACCCTTGCATGAATTTCGAGCATCAGGCCTCTAGTAGTTAAATAATATGAAACACTGTATGGTTAATGTCCATGCAAAGTATTCCAGACTAAGAACTAAACAGAGTTCAATAAACAGGGCAGTAATGTGAACTGGATTCACTATGAAAAGGCTTCATAGGGACAGTGGACTTGAACTGGATCCTGAAATTGAGTGAGAATTGGACAGTCATATTTGAGAAAGGAGCATATTCCCACCTGGAAGAAAACTAACCAAATAGCTTTCCGGATAATAAATAAAATGACATGAATCACCTTAGTTACATAAAACAAAAGAGCACATAAAGTGTATAACACCATACTGAGGCAATCAATACCAATTATAGTTAAGGTTATCTATTTTGAATAACACTAATAGCTAAGTTAAATAATGATATTTTGAATAATGTATAATGCCATGTTTATGAAGTTCAAAAACAGGTAAATCTAATCTACTGACATAGATGTCAGGTTAGATGACTACCTTAAGATGAGAGGATGTTGATTAGGGAAGAGCACAAGGTAACCTTCTGGGAAGCTAGAAATATTCTGTGTCTTGATTTGGAGGGTGATTACAGATACACATAAAAATTCACTGAACTCTACAGGTAAGATTTGTGTATGTATGTAAGTTTTTACTATGTGTGAGTTACAACTTATTAAACAAATGAATAAGGGTTAGTGTCTGTGGCAGGATACAGGGCTATTTAGTATAATATAAATTTAGTATTTGAAAAGTCGTTCAAGATTACCTGTCTCAATTTTGTCCTTCACAGATAAGGAACTGACATCAGATACAGAGACTTTCTCTGTCATAGGGACATTCAGGGGCTGAACAGGTAACTGTAGTTGAAAATTTTCCCATTATTTGGTCATGTCTCTAAAATATATTTCATGTGGCACATATTTCTAAAAAAAAGATGCAGATTACCATTTAATTCCTATTAATATTTATTTACCAGTTTCTATATTATTTCTCACATTGGTCACATTTATTTTTTTTCCTTACTGTTTTCATCTCTAAACTGAATTCTTTCAATCTTCCCTTTATTCTTCTACTTTCATTTCATATCTATAATCAATCTAACATATTCTCCCTAAAGGTGCTCTGTTATATGCACTAATTTAATCTTATTAATTTCATAGAAATTCAGTAACTGTATGTGTTCTCGGACATCAAACAAATACCCTCCATTCCCAAGAAAACTCTTTGCCTGAGTCATTTTATATTTAGTATATCACCACTTTTAATATTTATAATCTTTGCTTTTTTGCTCTACAGAAGAAGGAGATAATGTAGATTTCAATATAAACAACTTTGCTTTAAGTCAGAGGTGGGAAACATCTGGCCCACAGGCTGTATAAGGCCCAAGAAATCATTTGGTCTGACCCTGCCAAGGCATTAGGGAATGAGTTAATTAAGTGTTTGACCAAATATAGCAAGCTAATTTTTAAGCTGATAATTTTGTGTAACCCTCAAATGTTGTTATAAGTATCCAAATGGCCCTTGGCAGAAAAAGGTTCCCCACCCCTGCTTTAAGTAGATGTGTCCTGCCTGATTCTAATTTACCCGTCACTGGTCTTTTTCTAAAAAGCTTTTGTTATTCCTCTTCTTACCCCCAACAAACACCATCCCCTATTCTCAGCTACTTCTGAGTCCTTGACAATGAAACTTGCCCAAGAGAAAATTGGTAAGTGTTTTATCCTCTAATGTTTTCACATTCAAATAGCTTTCGATTCAAACTGCATTCTTTCAATTCTATACATGGTGTGTGGGTGTTTTTTAAACAGAGGTCTTGATTCTATCTAGATATGTTAAAGTTTACTGCAAAACTTTAAAGCCCGCATGTCATGATACAAGTGAATTACCTGCAGAACAATCCTTTGGCATATTCATAAACAACTGTAAAATGACCCAAGTACAAATATTCCTGAGATAGAACTAGATGGAAGGTGTGGGTACACTTGTTGTACTCACATTCACAGATGACTACAATCCAAGTTACAGTGTGTGTGTGTGTGTGTTTTTTTACAAAGCCTGTTGTTGTACCTGTAATTGGAGACATTGTAATTTGGCAGAGGCCATTCCACTAATCTTCAGAGGAATAGTTTATGTCAAAAGCATCCAATACCAAGCCCTGGTCGGTGTTGCTTAGTGGTTAGAGTGTTGGCCGATGCTTCAAATATGGACAGTGAGTGTCTAGTCCAGGGGTGGGCAAACTTTTTGACTCGAGGGCCACAATGGGTTCTTAAACTGGACCGGAGGGCCGGAACAAAAGCACGGATGGAGTGTTTGTGTGAACTAATATAAATTCAAAGTAAACATCATTACATAAAAGGGTACGGTCTTTTTTTTTTTTTTTAGTTTTATTCATTTCAAACGGGCCAGATCCGGCCCGCGGGCCGTAGTTTGCCCACGGCTGGTCTAGTCAGTGCCAGTCATGAAAGGCTACTTGTGTCACCTTAAGGGTCTGGACTTCATCCCATGAGTGGGAAGAGAATGATCAGGTTTATATCTCAGATCCATCACTCTGGTGGCTGTGTGGAAGATAGATCTGCAAAAATTGAAAATAAATGAATAAATTGGACACAGACTGAAAGAGATAGAGTGAAGAAATAAATAAGAAATAAAACTGTCAGAACCTAGTGTATGTGGATGCTGAAAGGAACGAAAGACCCACAGATGATTCCCAGATTTTTAAGTTGGTAATAGGTGGACAGTGATAAGACAGAGAATCTACCAATGATAGAGAGAAGAGCTGGTGGAGTTGGTTCCATGAAGGTTTTACTGTGACATGCACTGAAATTGGGCAGTCCACATAACTCATTGAAGAATATCTCCAACCAGCAGTCAGGGGGAATGTCTGACAGGGAGATATTGAGATCCCAAGAGTAGATGAGATCACTCCAGGGGGTGTGTAATAAGAAGAGTACCCCTGTGAAGAACCTCAGGTTTAATGTACAAGGAGGGGACTAGGACTATAAAGAAGAAGGATCCCTATGAGTCAGAGAGGTTTGGAGAACCAGGAAAACACCTGCTCTCCACTTTCTCAATCACTAGACTGCCATTCTGTCCCCCTCACACGTTGTCCAGAAATTTATAGAACATTGACTCAGGGAAATGGCAAAGTTCCTTTAATATTTTTGTGCCCGGAAATGTTCTCATGGCCTGCAAACTAAGTGTCCTCTAAGTTGGACAGAGTGCAGTCTTCTGCTCAAAGAACAGCTAGATCAACAAATTAGGAGGACTGCTCAATGGTTTCTGTTTAGATGGGTCCTAAACAGTAGAGAATAGGCAGTGTCATTTACAGACAAATATGCATGCATTAAACATAATCCATTTCCTAAAATTTTTATACTTGGTAGTCAAACCCAGCTTTTTCTATAGCATTCCTTCAAAACAAAGTAGGGGCCAATTCTACAGAAGACACAAGTATCTGAGACAACTTAGAAACTGCCTTCCTCCCTAGCCAACATCAAATTAGTTACTTGTCAAATTGAGTCCTGGAAGAAATACTTCAGAAGCTTGGACAAATAAACATACAAAGGCAGGAGTAGAATAGTGTTAGAAGGATTCTGACCACAGCAGATGTTAATAATATACGTTAAAACAATACAGCCACTGAACCAGGTAACTTGTTCGCAACAGAGGGCTATTCTATATTGAGAGCTTGCTCTATGCCAGTCATTTTACCTGGTGTTTTACCCATATTTTCTTACTTAATATTCAAAAGGATACTTTGAGTAGGAAAGTATATAATCTCATTTTTAAAAATATGGCAACTGAGTGTAAGTAAGAATCCAAAGGTCACATAACTAAGAAGCCAAAAAATAATGGATTTCAGCCAGTGTTCTGTCTGGCACTACAACCCATGCCTTTAACCACCAAGCTACACTGCTCTTCCCACTTCTCTACCCCAGGGACCTCAATGCTGGGATGTTTGGACATTGGTACAGAGTACAGGTCCAAACACCAGAGCACTCAAAATGGACCTTTGTTTTACTCTTGCACAGTCCAGGTAATAATTACAAAGCACCAGAAAAATACATACAGAGCCTCAAGCCTAGTTTTATTTTTTATATTGCTAGAGCAGGCATACCCACCTCTGCATCTCTACCACAGTTCTGTGGTAAAACATTAAAATGCAAAATTGTTTTACATGAACATAGTAACTTTAAATATATGATGAGTTGCCAAGTCAAAACATCAAATGACTATTGCATCAAAAGGCAGTGCGAGTTTATTTTAAAGTTAATGGACAATGGACACAAGACACTGGGGGGTAGGGGAGGCTGGGGGAAGGTAAAGGGGGAAAAAAAGGAGACAAATGTACTAAAGTTAATGGAAACAATGAAATTTCAACTGAAAGCTTCCGTTGGTATGATAATGGGGGGAAAAAAGCAGACTGAGGGGAGGGGGGATGGGGACTGGGAAGAGATTAATCAAAGAACTTATATGCATATAAGCATAACCCATGGGCACTGACAATAGTGTGATGAAGGCCCAAGGGGGTAGGGGAAGGGGATCAATGGGGAGAAAAGGAGACATTTGTAATACTTTCAAAAATAAAGATAAAATTTAAAATGTTAATAATGTGAACTGTACACAAAGGAGGTGTTTAATAAAGGGTTCTCAGAATAATAAAGAGGAAAAATAGGCAAAGGCATTTAAAAGGTGATTGATTATTTTTTTAAGCAATTAGTCATGAACTTTGGACAAACCAATGATGAAAGAAAAAGAGGCAACATTCTTGCCCTCCTGCCTCGCCAAACCAAACAGAGGGTAAATTATGCTATTTGGAGATTAGAGTTCCAGCTTTAACGGTGAGCCTTATGCTTTCAGTGCCTATATGAAAACTATAAACCTTTGCAAGGCAAGCAGAGACCTTGCATATAAAGAGCAATCATATATTTATACGTCAGAAAGATCCTTCTTATGAAAAAATAATCTATACCCTTACTCTCTGGAGAAATGTTTGTTCCCATAAAATCTAAGGGTGCACATTTACAGCCTAAAATCCAAGCCCTCATGTGAAGAGAGGTCCTTTTTAAGGACATCAGCAGTCTGTTGTTTGCCTCTTGCATGCTGACCCTTTAATGAGTTTAGGATGACCATTTTCCGAGAATAGAAAACTTGATCTAAATGAGAAATACTCTTCAAAAGTGCTTTATTGCTATGTTGGTTTTTCTTTGTAATTATGGTTGAGTTATTCCATAAAATTTACTGCCATGATAGTCTCATAATGGCAACACAGTCCAACCAATTTGTTATTCACTGAAGAAGCTGGTAAATGGGCCATGGGATCTGGAGCTTCTTTTGCTGATGACACTGGTTAGGGTTTTCCAGAAGCATTTGGTTGGGTTTTCCATAGGAACTGGCCTAGAGGCAAAGCTCAGTTTGAGGTGTTATGGAAATAACATGAGAAAATGCCTTTGTAGCCTTATTTCCATCTTAAATAATGAGCAGAACTCTGTGTTGAAAGGGAACCGTTTGTGTTGGACTCGAGCAGTGAAGGAGGGAAAAAGGGAAAAAATGGAAACACCAGAACAAAAGTAGGCTGAGTGCCTGGAAATATGTATAAATTTTTTTAAAACTTTAAAACTATAGGCTTGAAAAATACAGAGCCCCAAACTTTGAAATCAGAAGTCAACTGGCATAATTTTTCCTTGCAGGTGGTATTGCAGAAAGCATGGATCCATCATTACTCAATTTGAATATAAATTATAAAATATTAACGTTTTAAGAATCCCAAAATTCTCTTTAGTTTATTAAGAAGTTCATTCTTCATAAAGAATACTTTAATTTTGCCTGCATATCTATGTTCTACTATAGTGTCCCAATTTTCCTCTGTCCTCCTTATTGAAAGCAAGTGCAATAATGGGCT
Source organism: Myotis brandtii (assembly GCF_000412655.1). NCBI lineage: Eukaryota > Metazoa > Chordata > Mammalia > Chiroptera > Vespertilionidae > Myotis > Myotis brandtii. The sequence continues at coordinate 300,590 of NW_005361873.1, read as the reverse complement.
TCATAAAGTATCCAACTTAAATTATTTAATTAACATCAAGTAAAAGTTAATTTACTTCCACCCTCAAAATTCTTCTACTTCAACCTCTGAAATTCAAGTCCAAAAAAGTATCCAACTTAAATTATTTAATTAACATCAAGTAATAAAAGTTAATTTACTTCCACCCTCAAATTTCTTCTACTTCAACCTCTGAAATTCAAGTCCAAAGCTAGTAATAAAGAGGGTACAGTAATAATTGAACATGTAACCCCAGGCTAAATACCATTGTGTCTAAAATAAGTAATAATAATGTCATCTACACCCTCTCTGAAACTAGGGTTCTGTCTATTATTGTATATTTAAGGCTTTCATTCAATTCACAGACAGTGTCTCATTCATGAATGAAGGGGGGAAAAAAGGAAAATACCCAGGTCAGACATAAATATAGCACCTGCTGTAAGTAATGGAGGAAATAATATGTAGACCAAAACTCCTTCTTCAGAAATAAAACATGATTAAATATAGTATTAGGATCATATCAGATATCAAAGAAGGGATTAAAAAAAAACTGGTACTGGAACAGAACTCACTTTTATTTTATTTTTTTCTCACATCATTTGGGTGAGTTTGGGTAAGCTATTTAATCCTCTGAGCCTCAGTGTCCACTTACATAAAATGAGAATAATGATGCCTATTGGTCAGGATCGTGGTCAAGAGACTAAATAGCACCATGGATGGGGAATCACTGAATTTACAGATTAGTAGTTCTCAAAGTGAGGTCCTACACAGCACTTGCAGCAATAGCTTATCAGAAATGCAGATTCAAAGGCCCATCTCAGACTTATTCAGTCAGTAACTCTGGGGGTCGAACTCAGCAATCTGTGTGTGAAAAAGCCTCCAGATGTAAGAATCACTGCTTTTGAATAAATATTTTCCTTTTTACTTTCATCACCATGAATTCATCTGTGGAACATATGCATCCACACATGTATCCATATAATCCAGTTATAAAAATATTCAATGTGTGTAGATTTATATCATTTTATAAATGTGAGAATTGAAATGTTCAAGTGATTTACCCAAGCTTATACAACTTTTAAAAATAAATTATATTATAAAATTATACCAACACATACTAGTACAAACACATGTATATAATTTTCTCATTGATTTAGTTTGAAAATTTGGAGATCCGGGCCTATAACAAACAAAAGTTCCTCAATGTACTGAGTTGACAAAACTTTTGGCCAGTGTCATACCTGCTGGGCATGACAGTCCCTAAACTCTTAGGTATCATCTGGAAAATGTAGACCTACCTAGTTTACATTCTGTTTTACTGGAGTTTCCAAATTCTAGAATCCTTCCTCTTTTAACAGCCCCACTTTCCCTCAAGTGATATGATTTTTTTTCTTATTCTCATTGATCTCTGTTTCACTTTTTAACCTCTATTTGAATGTCATACAGAGACTGGAGAACCATACTAATGGTATCACTTTTTCATTCAACCTGCATATGACTGAAAAGAAAGCTTCAGGTGAAATAAAAAACAAACTAAGTTCTCACGCAGCAAAGATTTATTCATTGAACGTACAATAGGTAAGTATTTCCATGTAATGAACTTTTCCACCCACTTTTTCTCAGTCTTTTTCAACCAGTATAAAAGCAAATTAAAGGGTTCTTTTTAATGTAATTTAGCAGTTATAACACAGACTTGAAGAATAGCAATCTGAGTTCTAAATACAGGAATTGAAATTACATAGAGTTGAATTCTATCTTCAAAATCAGGCAAGAAGCAGGAAGGACATGAGCAGCAAGGAAAAAAAATCAAAATCCAGACTCATTCCTCATGTTTCTGCTTTATCCTTTAATATCATAACAAATCTCTACCTATGCAAGTTAAGAAGACGGTGAGAAAATAGAAGGTGAATTGTGTCACTATATGATAGCAGTGCTTCTCAACCTCACCAGTACTGACCTTTTTAAAAAAATATATATTTTATTGATTTTTTTTTTTACAGAGAGGAAGGGAGAGGGATAGAGAGTTAGAAACATCGATCAGCTGCCTCCTGCACACTCCCCACCTGGGATGTGCCTGCAACCAAGGTACATGCCCTTGACCGGAATCGACCCTGGGACCCTTCAGTCCGCAGGCTGATGCTCTATCCACCTAGCCAAACCGGTTAGGGCACTACTGACTTTTTGAGCCAGATAATTATTTGCTGCAGGGGTTATTATATACATTGTAGGATATTTAGAAGCACCCTGGGTCTCTATCCACTGGATGCCACTAGCATTCCCCTCAGTCTCCAGGCATAATCACATGTCCCCTTGGAGAACCAAATTGCCCCCAACTGAGAACACACTCTGTTATATTAAGTGATTACTTCTTCTCCTAGAAAATAAAAGTCAAAAAGTTAAAGAAAATTTACAAAAAAAATAACAGAAAATGTATCACACATTTTTGCCTTTATCCTACCTAATGCATAAGGAGCAACCGGTTGAATATACATATCTGTCATTTATTTCAAAGGGCTGGTTGAAACCCAAGTAGCTGATAAATGTGGTTTTAGTGATCTTTCTATAATCAGTACCTCAGAGGCTCAGCTGAAATATGTACTAACCATATATTTTTACTTTCTGTATTCTGATGCTTTGATATATGCTTTGCTGACCCTAGAAGGACTGTCCCTCCCAAGGTTGTCCCATCCTTAGAAATAGTAAACAACCTGCTCACGAGTGTGCTTTTCAAATACAAACCAATCCAGAGTTTACACCTAAACCACCTCCTTTATTAGGTTCTCACATGCTGGGGACTGAGCCTGCAACCCAGGCACGTGCCCTTACTGGGAATTGAACCATGACCTCCTGGTTCATTGTGGATGCTCAACCACTGAGCCATGCCGGCCAGGCCATATCAGACAATTTAATTTTCAATCTCATTCTTATGAAAGGAAGAAGAATAATCTATTATGTCAATAATTATAGACATCTACACATGGGATGATTCTAGGAAAACCTTAATTTTAAAAATAATAATTTGGATGTTAATGACATTGAACACATACAACTTACCATGTACCAGGAACTCTTCTAACTCTTGCTTTACATTAATTAACCATGAAGTGCATTCTATTATTATCTTCATTTTAAACTGAATAAATACAAACAGTAGTAAATAACTGGCTCAAGCTCACACAGCTGGGAAGTGGCAGAGAGAAGTTTGATTCAAATCCAGGCAATTTGGCTCCACTGCTATTTTACCTCTTGAAAGAAAATTACCTCAACATCATTTTCAAGTCACAGGGCTTCTACAACTAGTAATAATATTTAGAATTTGGGTCCCTGAAAAAATCCAAAAACAAGTGGTATCAATTTATTACTTTCATGGACAATAAAGCAAGTACTTAAAAATAAGTGCTTCTAGTCCCTCAAAAAAGACCTTCATATGCTGCTTCAGTTTTGCTTTTTGTTTTTGTCTTGATATGGCATATGTGCGAACAAATCGCATAGCACCATAAATGAATTGCCTCGGGATTGTTTGAAGGTAAGGCTTTGTTAAAGCATCAAGTGCCTATTTTAGTGTTTCTGTTAGCTGCTCATTGTTGGGATCACTGGGTTGGGGAGGGAAGGAAAGAAGATGTGCGGTCCAGAGAAATACAACAGGCAAGAAATTTAACAATTTACCAGTGAAGCACAAAACCAGACATTTCCTTCAAGGTACATAAGAAGAAAAAGCTATACATGGCAAAGACATCATGAGGAAAGAAATATAGAGAAGAAGTTCAGAGAAATCATAGAAACTGAGCTATTATTTTAAAATATGTAGAAAATAGTTTGCTTTTTATCCCAGAATTTGCTATGTTTAATCATAATAGGCTTGAGACACTATAAATCTATGTAAAAGACCATGCAATATTTGTTTTTTTCTGCTGCTGACCTCCACCCAGTCATTATGTTTTATGGCCCTTTGGTATATAAAGTAGGATTGGAATGACAGTGCATCGGTTTAACAAATCCTTTTCAGCATTCTTGGGAAAAGCAGATATGCTGGCATACTTTGTTAAAAAGATAAATTTTTGGAATAAGTATTTTCGGAACAGGAATAAAAACTGGTCCATTTGAAAACTATTTCTGTATAAGACAGCAAATTTTTATGTTATGTAAATACAACTTAAAGGAGAGGTTTCTGTGGAAAATGAAACAATTCCAACAATTTTGGAGAAATTACCCTTTGAGAAAGTTACTGTGAAGTTAACTATTGGGAATCTCACTGCTATTTGAGATGTTAGCATCTAAATGTTTTGAAGAAATTGCAAGGTTGAAGGAAACTATAGTGAAAGTTCCAATTCGGTTAGAAGTAGAAGGAAAAAAATAAAGCATGGAAGAGGGAAAATAGCAAATATTTCAAAAGAAGAACATTTTCTTCCAAGCTTATGGCCAAAGCTAACTTGGCTGCAAAGATCACTCGGGCATGTGACCTGTGGCCTGTGGCCTGTGGCTTACCTATGTTACTTATACTTTTCTAGGTGAACAAAGAAGTTCAATGCTATGTCTACCCTGGACAAGCTACACATTCTGGTTTCCTAAAATTAACTCCAAACTGATTTTGAAGGTATCAATTCCTACTTTTATTTTTTATTGTAATAAAAGTCTTATATGTTTATCACAAAATGTTTATAAAAAATGGAGAAAATATGAAAAAGCAGATAAACATTATCCATAATCCACCCTCTCTAAATGTAGCTCAAATGAACTATTCCCCTCCAATAATTGTCAATGCATTGGTTCTTCCATAACTTAGATCACACAAAATGAGAAATGTGAAATGGTTTTTCTGCACCATTTAAATCTTTTTTGATGATCATTTTAATAACTAAATGGCATTTCATGATCTTCTAATGGAAACCTTTGGTTGTTTTCAATTTTTCATTATAAAATACTAGAGGCTCAGTGCACGAATTCATGCACCAGTGGGGTCCTGCGGGATCGGGCTGAAACTGGCTCTCCGACATCCCCCAAGGGGTCCCAGATTGTGAGAGGGCATAGGCCAGGCCAAGGGATCCCACCAGTGCAAAATTGAGGCTAAAGAAGGATGCAGGTGGTTGGCCAGCTGGGGAGGGGCCACGGGAGGGCTCCAGGGCATGTCCGGCCCTTCTCCCTCAGTTCCGATCTGCTGGACCCCAGCAGCAAGCTAACCTACTGGTTAGAGTGTCTGCCCCTTGGTGGTCAGTGCACATCATAGCAAGCGGTTGAGCGGCCTTAGCATATCATTAGCATATTACGCTTTAATTGGTTGAACAGCCAACCAGATGTCCGAGCACTTAGCATATTAGGCTTTTATTATATAGAATAAATAATTGTAGGGAACATATTTTCAAACATTATTTTCTGCATTGTGATTTATTTTCTTTGAGTAGATTTCTAGAAGGAAGAAAAAAAGCCTATACATTTACTCCATGGTTTCATCATTCTTAAAATCTTACATTGATGAGACAATGTATGTTCTTAAGCAACTTTGCAAGAGAGTGTTTTTACTATATTTTTTGAGCCAGTGAATATCTGACAATGTTTCTCTGTTTCCTTCACACATGAATGACTCTGTAGAGATTGTTCCATGATTCTCTCTGATACTTATTGTTGCAGTGGTGAATTTTGATGTCAGCCTGAGTTGTTTTTTTTATTTGTTTGTTTGTTTCTTTTACTTTTTCAGGTGCATTTTATTTTATTTTTATTTTTTATTGATTAAAGTATTACATATGTCTCCTTTTTCCCCCCATTGACTTCTCCCTGACCACTCCAACCCCCCAGCACATACCCTCACCCCCTCTAGTGTCTGTGTCCATTGGTTATGCTTATACTAGTATGTATGCATATAAGTCCTTCGGTTGATCTCTTACCCCACCCCACCCCACCGCCACCACCCTTCCCTGCCTTCCGTCTGAGCTTTGGCGGTCTGTTCGATGCTTCTCTGTCTCTGGATCTACTTTTGTTCATCAGTTTATGCTGTTCATTATATTCTACACATGAGTGAGATCATGTTTTATTAATCTTTCTCTGACTGGCTTATTTCGCTTAGCATAAGGCTCTCCATGTCCGTCCATGCTGTTGAGAATGGAAAGAGTTCCTTTTTTTTTTTTTTTTTTTTTTTTTTTACAGAAGCACAGCCTGAGTTTTATAACCAAGATGTTTACAGGAGCCCTGACCGGTTTGGCATAGTTGGTTAGAGCGTGGTTGGTGCATGAAAGGGTTTCGTGTTCGATTCCCATCAGGGCACATACCCAGGTTTTCGCATCATTATCATCATCTCACGGTGTCTTTACATTTCAGAAGGTTCTCTCTTTAAAGTTTCCTCCTCCTATTTCTGCTCAGCAGCACACATCACGATGCAAGGATTCTTGTTATAAATCTATTTTAGTTGCAAAATCCAAAAAAATTGGTTAAACCTGAAATGTTTCCACCTCTCCATTTCAGTTCCCATAGTTTCAAGTAAAATGAGAGTCCAGCCCAAGCCAGGTTTGCTCAGTGGATAGAGCGTCAGCCTGAGGACAGAAGGGTCCCGGATTTGATTTTGGTCAAGGGCACATGGCTGGGTTGTGGGCTCCATCCCCAGTAGGGGGCATGCAGGAGGATTCTCTCTCATCATGGATGTTTCTATCTCTCTCTCCCTCTCCCTTCCTCTCTGAAATCAATAAAAATATTTTTTTAAAAAGAGAGAGAGTCATCTGATTTGTTCCATATCTCAGTTTATTCTGGAGGAAACCTGTTCCTGTGACTCTGTGAACACAATGTTTTGAGTAAATAATTATCACACTGTTCTACTAAAATATGTTCAATAGAGTCACAAGCAATATAAATAATTTTTTAAAGTTTGCCCTGACACTTTTTATCGGAGAATAATATATATATATATGTATAACATGCCAACCTGTGCTCACTACATTGAGCTCCCCACTTTCACCTGTTTTAATTAATGTTTTAAGGGACATCTCTTTTTATTTTCAACCCTTCCTGGATTATCAATTTCCTGAGTGGCTTTAAAACATGTGGCTGGCAGCCTCAATACTAATTGAAACAGTTATGTTTTTCTAAACTTTGTTTCTCCTGATTCAATTGGTGGTATGTACTTCTTTTTAGAGAGAAAGGAATTTCACTATTCAATTGATTTAGTAATGATAACAATTTTTTAAAAAAACAATAACCAGAAACTAATAAAGCAAACTACACTTCTGAAACTAAGCAAGTATAGATATCCTTACTTTTGAATGACAGAGAAATAACCTAAAAACTGATGAGGGAAAAGAGAAATAGACAAAGCAGAACGATTACAGTCTTCTAATGGGACTTAAGGAGTTGGCAAAGTGATGGCTGCGTCAACAATGATAAAAACTAAAATAAACCAGAATATAATACTTCTTTTCAAGACCTCAAAAGCCTAATTGGCAAAGTGATGACTAAATCAACAAAATAATGAGAAAAATAAAAATAAACTAGAAGATAATGCATCTTTTCAATACCTCAAAAGACTAAAATCTCTCTAAATTTAATGAATGTCTAGAATCCAAAAATGGGTTAGGTTTGCATTAATTCTGCTTTAAACTTCATGGGGAATAAGACAGAAAAATCTCATAAGCACCTTATGAAATAAATATTCTAAGGTCATCTCATACAGAAGCCTTTTTTCCTCAGTTCAGAGTCAAATTTGTAAATAAGTTTTCTTAATGAGAGAAGAAGCCCTGTGAGTGAAGCACATGAAGACAGCTCATTACCAACAAGAGCAAAGAAAATTCTTTATGGAAAATCTGCTGAACTAGATAATATGTTCATTAAAATTCTCTACATAGGAACAAAGCAAATATATAATCTTGGAATGTGAGAATGAAAAGTGTCTTTTTAAAGCTATTTAGTCTAATCCTTTTATTTTGTGAATAGTGACTCTGAAGGAGCAGGTATAAGAAAGTTCTTTGCTTAAGGTTCCTGCCGTGTGGAGTGGACCAGAGCACTACCCAGTGTTTTGAAGACAGTGAACTGTAGACTACACCTCAAGCCACAACACAATCATACACTCGATAGCTGAGGGCACACTTACCCTAAAATATCTAAATGGCTTGTGATCAAAGCCTTTGGCTAAATTACTGAAACTGGTTCTAGAACAAATAGATGCTGGCAGAGATAGCACTTCAGAATAAGCTAAACACTTTTTAGAGTTTTGGTATCTCCTGTAAATAAATATGAAATTCTTAAAAACCGAGGATACCCTAAAAAGTTTCTCTAAACACATTTATGTAAGCTTTCTTCAGCTCAGATGGCTCCTTTGTCATTCAGATTTTCAAATGCTAACTCAACAACTTCACTTTAATATGTCCTCCCTTCCTTCAGGTATTAGCTCAATTGCACCCTCTCTGGCCCTCCCTGACCACCTTTTTAAAATTGCAACTGCCCAGGTGCTTCAGTGGTTGAGTGTTGACCCATGATCCAAGAGGTTGCTCATTCAATTCCTAGTCTTGAGTTGTGGGCTTCATCTTCAATAGGGGGTGTGCAGGAGGCAGCCAAATGATGATGTTTCTCTCTTGTGGATCTTTCTATCTCTCTATCCCTCTCATTTCCTCTCTCTCTAAAAATCAATAAAAACATTTTAAAATTGCAATATACTCCTTTGCTGTCCATCTTCCTCCTCAAATTTATTTTCCTCCTACTCATCACTAACATACTGCATATGTTACCTACTGAATTTGTATATTATCTTCCCCTATATTCCTACACCTTGGTTCCATTTTCAGCATGATATATTTTTGCATAAACATGTGAATGAACGAATGAATGAATTTCCAGGAGTCATATATTTATGAGTAGAGTCTTTTATTTCACTATCTTTTAAAAGATTCTTTTTTTTTTAATCATCACCCAAGAATATTTTTTTTCCATTGATTTTTAGAGAGAGTAGAAGGAAGGAAGGAGAGAGAAAGAGGGAGACACATTCTGTGCCCACCTCAACTAAGGCCAGGATCGAACCCACAGCCTTTCAGTGCATGGACCAACACTTTAACCACTGAAAAACACCAGCCAGGGCCAAAAAATTCTTTATGAATATTAGTTGATCTGATACTTTAAAGTATGACTGAAACATTTTTCTTAATTAACTCATTTCATAAAGTAATATCGCTATATAAATTGAACTATGGTATAACTAGGCTATATAATCACATCATGAATTGAACTCTTAAAGGAAAAGAGAAAAGTCTTCTCTTCACATAGAATACATAAGTAAAAAGACAGTTTTAGTTTTCCTAGTTGATGTTTAGAGTTAAACAATCTATCTTTGAATGATGACACTATTGCTCAACCCAGGACTTTATTCTTTATTCATATACCACACCTGGGATTATCCTCAGAATATCAAAACATATTAAAAGAGATGGGACATGTATGCTTATATCCCATAACAACATAACAAAATTTTTGTCATTGCTCTCTTTCAAGGAGACAACTAGAAGGGGAAAAAAAGAGCCACTTTCTAAAAATAACATCATTCAGTACAAATGTCCATTTAATCTGCTAATTCATGTTAGAATTTATTTCAAAGCACTCTTTAATTCTGATTCATAGGAACTTTAATATGCTAAGACTCAGAAGATTAAATGTAACATTTCTCATAGTACTCCACCCCTTACTTCAAGGTTTTGGCTCAATTGGCTAAGCTAAACTACTGGTTAAACTGCTGACATAAAGTGAAATTGTCACTTTCAGACTTATCCTAAGTGAGCAGCACCACAATGCAAACCACTGGAGCTGTCATTACTCTTTTTTCTCTTTTATTCAGAAAAAAAAATGTTTTGTGCAAGATTTTTCTAACTAATGAAAAATAACCAATAAGGCACTAAGTATTGATGAAATTCCCCCCCTCTAACACAACTTGTTTCTAGAAGTTTAGTATGCTCTTTCTCTTATTTAAAGGAAAAAAATTAACATTCCATTATATGAAATCTGGTTTGAAATTGAGAAACTTTCAGATATATGCAGTTTTTAAAAATATGAGCAATCCTGAAGGGGTTCATAGCTGGGGTCATATGGAAAGACCTGGATGAGATCTGAGTGAAGAGAATTGGAATCAGCTGTATGTGAATATACACAATGTGTATATGCAGGTATCATATATGTGTTGCATGTATGTATATCTGTGTGCACACTCAAAAAATGATCCAAGACTGTCTCAGAGATGAGGTGTTTGAAAAATCAAATCCAAAAAGATGACATATATTGAGCACTTATTCTGGACCAGACAAGGCAAAGTACTTGATATACCTGATCTCATTCAATCCCCACATTATATCTTTGAGTGAGTTTGTATTATCCATTTTACAGATAAGGCTTACTTTAGTTTTCTAGGGCTGCTATAACAAAATACAACAAACTTGGTGGCTTAAAATAACAAAAATTCAAACTCTCACAGTTTTGGAAGCTAGACGTTGGATTAAAGATGGCAGCAGGGCCATGTCTCTCTGAAGGCTCTTGAGGGGGTCTGTTCCGTGGCTCGCTCTAGCTTCCGGGGGTTGCTAGAAATCCTTGGCTTTCCTTGACTTGCAGATGCATCACTCTAAACTCTGCCTCTGTCTTCACATGGCATTCTCCACATGTGACTGTCTTCATTTTCTTTCTTTGCCTGTGTTTCTGTGTCTCTTCTCTTCTTATAAAGACACTAATCACATTGTAGTTAGGGCCCACCCCCCTCTGGTTTGACCTCATCTTAAATAATTACCTCTGCAAAGACCTTATTTCCAAATAAAACCACATTTTGAGGTTCTAGGAAGCACATGAATTTTTTGGAGGGAGGGAGACAGAGTTTAACCTAATACAAGGTTGCTGAGACCCATAAAGACCTCGGGTACTAGAATGATCAATTTTAAGATATAACATAGATATGTTTAATAAGTTTAAATAAATAAAATGTAGAATTTAATATAGAGAGAACAAGAGATTACTAAAAATGGAAAAGCCAATCTTGAAAAATAAAAACATAAAACCTGTTTGGAAATAAAAACTATTATAACATACTCATACAACACATTAGACACAGCCATAATGAAATTAATCAGATTGTTTGCATGAAATTTTCCATAATGTGGCACATATATATATATATATAGACAAACAGAAAATGCAATAAAGTGACTAAGAGACAGGGAGAATAAGATAGGAAGGTCCAACTTCCAGGTAAATATCAATGGAAAAGGAGATAGAAAATTAGAAAGAACATTTGAAGGGAATATGTGAAGATATTTACACAACTAATGATCAGTTAATAGCTACCAGAAGGCTAATGAATCTCAAGGTAAATAAATGAAGACTGCATCTAGGCACAACATGGCAAAACTATGTACCAAAGAAAAAAGTTTTAAAATCAGCTGGAGAAGAAATACAGATTATTCTCAAATGAATGACAATGATATTGACAACTAGTTTCTCGAACACAAAAGTGAAAGTTGAAAGAGAATAAAATAATAACTTCATTGGGCTGCAGGAAATAAATATCATCTTAGAATCATCAGTGTTTACATGTTATATTATTTTAATTCTTTCACCTTTAAATTTTTTGTTTTCATATTTAAGGTATAACTTTTTAGAACAGCAAAGGGTTGAGTTTTGTCTTTACACTCTCCTCTATACTACTATTTATCCATTAATTGGAATATTTAATGTAAACATTGGTATGTTTTATTTTAAACCCAGCCTGCTATTTTTTCCCATTTGTTCCACCTGTTTTGTGTTCCTCTTTATTTATTTTTTTGCCTCTTTGGATTAATAAAATATGTTCCATTTCCCTTTCTCTATTAGCTTCTTGGTAACTCATTTATTTACTATTCTTTTAATAAATATTTTAAGGTATGCAATTTTTGTATCCCCAGAGATAAACAAAATCTCTGATCAACCTCTAGCCTGGCAACATTAAGAATCAGCAAAAGTATTGGGGGAAAAAGCACTGAGTAATGTTTGGCTCACCTTTTTTTCAATTCTATTCTCTTCAGGATCTTGACCACACTCATTATGGCTGCCTCAGACTTCACCATGGCCTTCAAACAGATGTTTCACATTTACCCCGCTTTTTTAGTTATTCTCAGAGAAAAGATTGGTCTGTTACAATCTAATCCATAATTCTTAGAAACAGAAGCTTCAATCTTGTATTGTATAACCAGTAAAAGTATACTTTAAAAACAATTTTTTAATTATAAGCAAGCAAAATCTGAGAGCATTTATTCTAAGAGATCTTTCTTAAAGGAAATTCTAAAGGATGAATTACAGGCAGAAGAAAAGTAATATTCTTTATAAATTAAAAGAAATTGACTGAGAAGAAACATTTAGTCTATTTCTAAAGACAGTAAAGAATTTATTAAAATCTCAGGAAAGGGAAAAAGTCAAATAAAAACTCAGAAAAAGGGAAATACATTTTTAAAAATTAAGGTACTCTAAATAAATACAAATTTATCTAAAACCATAGTAAGCATAAATGTGCTCATTAAATGTAACATTTAGACAAAAATAGTTGACTAGATTTTTATGCATCTATATGCTGAAGAGACACATCTAAAAGATACAGATACAGAATAAATAAAAGTTAAAGCACAGAAAAAGATACCATAGCCAAATAATAACCAAATAAAATGGGAGTAATTATATTTAAATCAAACAATAAAGACTCTAAGTCAAGGAGTATTATTGGAAATAAAAAGTCACTCAATAATAATAGAAGACTCACTGTAGTAGGAAAATAAACTACTCTAAACTTGTATGTACCTAATAATATAAAAATACAACAGAAATATAAAAAGAAAAACAACAATACAAGCATAAATTCACAAAATCCACTATCAGATTGGAGTATTTTAACATATATTTTTTCAGTAATTGCTGGATTAAACAGACAAAATGTCATTGCGGACACAGAAGACTCGAACAGCCTGTATTCATCAGGCTATGCTACATTACAGTGCCCAAACAGGTACATCTTGAAGCCCCAGTGACTTAACACAATAGAAGTTTGTTTCTCCTTATATCACAGTCACCAAGGATTCAGGGGTTATGACTCATTCAGTTTTGTGGCATTGTAATCTCCTAGAACAGACTGGAATTCCATTGAGCCTACTGGATCCTCTGCATTTAATGGCCAAAAAGAGAGGCAAGAGAAGGCAGGACTTTCTTGACATTGTAAAGGCCAGGACAAAAGTGCCTTATATTATTTAACCCATTTTCATCATGCTTAATCAGCCAAGCATTCACCTTAAGCAGGAACCCACTTAGGTGGCACCAACCTTGACTTTCAAATGGAACAGTACATCCACCAAAGGAAAAGAGATGGAATCTACATCAGAATTCTGAAGAGGACCTGGGAAGGGCTCATGCTGGCTGTTGCTGTCATTGCTGCTATTGAAAACTGTTGCTTGTGAAAGGCCAGATACTAATCTAGAACATTTAGAAAGCATGTCCCCACCTCCATAGTGTTTGAAACTATATACACTTTCAGGGCCGTAAATGTATGTTTTAAAATAATAAATCAAAGCTTGTGAATGATGTAAAGAAAATTTCAAGTAGTTCTAACTATCGGGAACTAGGATGGGTTCTATTTCTGAAGCTGGTATTAGAATAAAAACAGATTTCACAGTATTGTTAGAAATATATGTTTCTATATAACTAAAACTATTCAATATTCAATGTTTATATTTTAAAAATAATAAACTTTATTAAGACATACAGATTCAACTGTATTAAAAAGTACCGTGGAAGAATATTTAATAATATGGAAAAACGCTCAAGATATCTTTTAAGAGACTATAAAGATTACCATTGTATCATAATGTGGTGGCACTTAAATTTCTTTATAAGAAACAATAAAACAATAAGCCTCCAAAATTCAACAAGATGGTGGTAATTTCAATGGAGGCCAAGAATAAGAAGGGAAAAGTTACCCATTCATTGCAGGATTAATGTATCCTTGACTTCTATAAAGTCTCAAGTAAACAAATTCATCCTGATCCTTAAAGGAGACATTGGGCAAGACTGAGCAGGGTCTGTAAGTTCCCTTTGGCAGATTCCTGTAGTCCTAACAGGGAAAGAAGAAAGAAATTACAAACCATAGGGGATCATTTACTCCATGACCCTTCCCTCTGAAGTTTGAGTCCTTAGAGAAAAAACTTCAGATTTGTGCTACCTCTGTTCAATTCAGCCGACATTTGTACTCTCCCTACCTACACAGAATGGTAGAATTCTATTTTTACAAAAATAGATAACAGCATGTGGGTCTCAAAGAGGTGACAGTCTAGATAGAAAGGCAATGCTGATGCAAATTTAAATCTCCTCAAAGTGATGCATCTAAATTGAGGCAATTGCAGATCACTTTGTATCTTAGTTGGTTCAAGTACCTAGACAGTAAATTAGGACAACTGAAACAAACAGAATTGAAGGCAAATTGAAAATGTAAGCAAAAAAAACCCCACAAAAAACAACAACTGTGGTACATCTACACAATGGAATACTACACTGTGGTAAAAAAGGAGTTCTTACCATTTGCAACAGCATGGATGGAACTGGAGAGCATTATGGTAAGTGAAATAAGCCAGTCACAGGAAGATAAATATCCCATGATCTCACTCATTTATGGAATATAATGAACATCATAAACTGATGAACAAAAATGATCCAGAGACAGAGAAGCATCGATCAGACCGTCAAACCTCAGAGGGAAGGTAGGGGAGGGTGGGGGTAAGGAGGAGAGATCAACCAAAGGACTTATATGCAAGCATATAGGCCTAACCAATGGACACAGACAACAGGGGGGTGAGGGCATGAGTGGGGGGGGGTAATGTGGGGATAAGGACACATATGTAATAACATAATAAAAAATTTAAAAAAGGAAAATATAAGCAAAAGTATTGTCAGCTGCTTAGCAAGGTGTCACATTTCAGATTCTCTGTAGAACTTTCTGGTAATGGAGGCTAACTTGCTTCCTAAGCAATGTGTGCAGTATAATGTACCTTTTTTTTTATCCACTTATCTATAAATGTCTCTGACCCTAGAATCTAAGTCCAAAAATATTTAGCTGATGAGTCTGAGGAAACTTCGTTGAGGAAACCTCGCCTAACATGACACACCCATGACAGTCCCTCAGACTCTCCCTGGCGGTTGATCTTTTCAAAGATTCCTTACACCACTGACTTGTTTGCCACAATTCTGAGAAGCTATGTTGATCTTGTGATCTTGGAATCATATAACTAGAGAACATTAGAGTTTGAGGGGTCCTCAGATATGATATTCTCTCTTTTGAAGATAATTTTCCTCAGTATCCCTACATTTCCAATCTTGCCCATTCTTCAAGGACCAGAACAAATGCTGCCACCTTCACAAAGTCTTAATTTCCAACCACATGCTTGTAGATACTATATCCTGTGAATACCCACTATGCATGACCTGTTCCTCATTCACAGCCTATTACTTTATATCAGGCCTTGCATTCAGCACTTGAAAGGATGTGTGCCATGTACTACTGTATCTCCAGAGTCTACCCCAGTAGATGAAACATGCTCAGGAAGTGTTTGTTGAATGGACAAACCATGGCCATGTTTTAGCATCCTTAAGGGCAAATGGCACAGTTATAATTGTACCTGTAGAGTTCATATACTTGACCCAAGTGTTGAATAAATGAATTGAGTCCAATTATGCTGATTTTGATTCTGAAGAAACAACTTAGCTTCCCCTAAAATCTCAGCTTCAGATGCTGGGCATGGTTCTAATGCCGGTAATTCTCATACATTTCCCCACTCCCCCCCTCCACCCGCCTACTCTCCCTAATTTCACTAACAAGGCCTGTATAAGTAACCAGTTAGGCATCTTGCTACAAAAGGAAAAAATTAAAGGCATCAAGTCTACTTGATGACAGGTTCACTGGTAACATATATTTGGATGAGGTAATACTCACGCGAAGTACAATTTCCATGAGAGACCAGGGGCCTAACACCTTCTTGGCAGAGAAAATTGGATTTTAATGGGAAGTGAATACATTACATAGAAAAATTATGAAGCAAACCTGACCCTAAAGTGCCCTGATCTTTAACATCTGAGCAAGATATATTTAAACACAGCCAAAAAAAATTCTTGGTTTATTAGTTGATAAGTCCATTTGAAGCACATTTCTGAAGCTGACCCAAGATAGGAAATGAGAATTTCCATAGCTACCATGAGTTCATCAGGCAGATGAAAAGGCCATTAGACATGTTGCTGGAAAATATCACTTCTGGAGTCTAATTTTCTTTTGCACTAAAGGCAGTTTTTCTATAGAGGGAAGATTCCATAACAATATGACAGGATGGTGACTCCCTCAGACCCAGCCCCTGATTAGCAGGTTTGACAATTGAAATGGGGAGCCCTTTCTATTATGTTCAAGGTGAAAGCTTTCACTCACCATTTTTTACAACATGTCTAAACTTCTGCCCAGCCAGCGTGGCTAAGTGATTGAGCATCAACATATGAACCAGAAGGTCACGGTTGGGTTTGATTCCTGGTCAGGGCATATGCCAGGTTGTGGGCTCAATCCCCAGTGTGGGGCATACAGGAGACAGCCTATCAATGATTCTCTCTCATCCTTGATGTTTCTATCTCTCTTTTTCCCTCTCTCTTCCTCTCTGAAATCAAAATATATTAAAAAAATAAATAAATAAAACTTCTGAGCTCCCAAATCTGACATGCACTTTCTCATAAAATTCCAATTTTAATCTAAAATTATTTCATTAATAATATATGTAAAGAGGCAAAACAGATAGTGAGCCTTGAAAGAGAGGTACTTGATTTCCTCCTAGAACTTGTCTTCTGCTTTACGGAGAGCCATAAATTACCTAGTAGAAACAAGACATTTTGTAGGAACTCGGCACTTGATTGAAGGTCCAGTAACTTAAGTCTGAGATTCTTCCATTGAAAGCAGGCAATTATGACAAAATAACACATCTGCTATTTTTTTTTTTTTGGAACCCTCCTGTTCATTCCCATATAAGCTGATAGTTCCAACCACTGCGGTTGGCGATGATGTGGTGGCCGCAGGAAGCAATGGAGACCTGATGCACCTTGGCTTCTCAATCTCCCAGCAAAAGTTTCTGTGTTGGATGTGTCTGGTTCAATGCAAAACTGTACCTGGTTTATGGATTCTTCTATTTCCTTTCCTCCTTCCCCACCAGTTAACAGCATTTTCTGCACAAATACAAACTGAAAACCAAAGACATCAATTCATTTTATCCATACACTCGCTGAATGTGTAATTTGTGCCAGAGAGTGTCCTTGTCACTATTGGGGAATTGCTGACATGTTTATATTATGGGCCCTTCCTGAAAGAAAAAGGACAGATGTAACCAGAGATAACTGAAGTTTCGAACTTCATGACTTTAGATACCACATTATAAATTATTTTCGGGCTAAGTGAACCACCGAAGATGTACAAATGGTATAGCTCCATCTGTGACTGGAGTTGACATCCAGAGGACGAGACTGACTAAAGAGACTCTATACCAGGGGTGGGCAACCCCTGGCACGCATGCCAAACGCGTGCCAGTAACTTTTGCTGGCACGTGAAACCCTCTCTTATAATCTTCCATTTACAATTTTTTTCTTAATATCGACTTTTTTATTTTTCAGATAAATTCAGTGTAGGTGCATCTTAGATAAATAAATAATTTTACATAACAAGTTATCTTAAAGACCATAGACATGGATTGACGAGAGAGGGGAAGAGCAATTTCAATAGTGTCGAAAATGAACTACTGAGGACTTGGAATGCCATTCCAGAAAATTTTTTCTGTTTAAAAAACTTTGCAACAGCGTTACTCT
>NW_005361873.1:218260-282639 GCF_000412655.1 Myotis brandtii | reverse complement strand
TCATATACTGTGTTTTTGTCGCTCGAATGAATTTTATTATTTCTTCAAGGTTCTTCACATACGTACACCTTAAGAGATATCAAGTAGGCGTAACATGTTCTCAAAAAATTAGGGTTGGCACGCAGTGTATTTTGAGTCAGAGATTTTGCTGGTTTTGGCACGCACTCACAAAAAGGTTGCCCACCCCTGGTCTATACACTCGTAATAAATGCTCGGTGGAGGCAGGTTTACAGACTGGTAGAACCCAGGAGGGCACTTGTCTAAGGCTGGGGTGGTGGGTAGTGAACTAGAAAAGGTTCCTGAAGGGGCTGGGCTTTAAAAGACATAAGAATTGTTCAGATAAAGTAGAGAATTTAGGACATTTCTAAGGGAGGCAATTGGACCAAGGAGTACTGGGCGGAGTGGTCCAGGTACAGAAAACAACAATTGGGAAGGGCCTGTGTTTGAGCACATCACTTGACCTGTCTGAGCCTCATTGTTTCCATCTGTAAAATGGAGAAAATAGTACTCTTGTAGGGAATTTGTGAATGTGAATGAGACACTGTGTGTTCAATGTTATGACAAATAACATATAGGTGGTCGTTTTTCATTTAAGCCTTGAAAATAGCTAAACCCCTGTCTTTCTACTCTTTATGAAGAGGAATTTGAAACAAACCGCTAAAGCTGAGAAAATTCAGTCAATTTCAGAATTTAAAAAATATTGAAAATAAAAAACAAGTTCAAAATTTCAAAGCTTTTGATTAAAAATTTTTATTAAAAATTTCTCTCTATCTTTTAAAATCCTCAGTTGTTTGCTTCACTTAGAGGCAAACTTTGCTCACATCTATTGATTTCCTCCACATCTGCATCGCAAGGACTACAGCTTGTGTGTGAGCCTGTTTGAGGTCTACCAAGTCATAAGAATCAAACATTCTTTTCATTGCCAAAGAAAAATATGTTGCCAAACCCAAACACAGCTTGAATTCAGATGGAGTATCCTTTAAATTCCGAGAGCAATTTTTCAATTTGGCTAAAAAGATTAGTATTCCCTCAAAATTCAATGCTTATCAAAGTGAAAAATCCAGCAAAAACAAGTCTCTTTTTTACTTCACACATAAGAACAAAGCAAAATGGCTTTTTAATAACAAAACCATATTACCAGATCATTCAAAATATGTTTGCACATATTTAAATCTTACAGATAAATCTAATTTAGAAAAATATGTGGTTCTCAGTTCCTTCCTTACTCATCCTTCTTTTCTGCTTTAATTGTGCATGTGTGTCATTCCTAGCCCTCTGAACAGTCCTGTAGAATTCAGAAACTTAGGCTTTGCTACATGTTTGATAAGTTCCATTTCTCATGCAATGACAGGAAGATGGAGACCTGAGAACAATGTCCATGGTGACTTATTCTCAACAAATCACAGTCTGGGGAGGCCCCTGGCAGAACAATAGATACATAATCTCAAGATTCATTTGGAAGAAGAAAACTTTATGGAAATATCAAGCCCTCTTGGCAGTCTTTAGCCACTGACAATCTTGATTTGGTTCCCATAGACTCATAGAGCATAAGGTCCAAAATTCTGGATTCCACATGAGTTCCCAAAAACATGAATGTGGAGTTAAATATTTCCCTGGCTTCAAAAACTATGGGGCACCTTCGAAAGGCATAGAGAAGATTCCTGGAGTTCTGGTTATGGACTTGGAGCACATTTGGGGGCTACTAAGCTTTAGTTCAGTTGTTAATTATCTCTTTAGTGTTCTCCTGTCTACACTGTGAATGGGGGTATACCAGCTATGGAAAGCTGTCCAGAGAGCTTTAGCTGATGCTTGGTCACTGCAAAATAAGGCAAAGTCTTTGAACCATGTTCTTCTCCTTGACTTGTAATTCAACAATTAAGTAGTTAGTTCTAAGGCATATCTACTGAGTGCTCACTATAGACCAAGTACTGGTGAAGACATAAGGGATACATTGTTGAAAAGATATAGCTCCTGACCTCAAATAGCTCTTGGAGGAAACAGATAAGTAAACAGGCATTGAGAATATTTTTTTGGTAAGTGTCATGAAATGTAAATACATCAGGTATTGCAGAGATAACAAAGGGGAGCATCTGGTTCAGATCTGGAATTGCAAAGAGGATCAGGGAAGGTTTCCCAGATGAAATCCCTCTCAGGTGCAAAGATGGGTAGGTGTGAGCCAAATAAGGAAAAATTGTTCCAGGCAGAGGGGAAAACATATGCAAAAACCCAGAGGAAAGATAAAAAATGATCCTTTCAGTAACTTCAAGAACTTCAATATGGCTGAGATTAAAAGAGGGGGTGGAAGGCTGGGTGAAAGAGATTAAGAAGTACAAATTGGTAGTTACAAAATAGTCACAGGGATGTTAAGTACAGCACAGGGAATATAGTCAATAATATTGTAATAACTATGTATGGTACTCGGTGGGTACTAGACTTTTCTTGAGGATGACCTCATAAGTTATATAAATGTCTAACTACTATGATGTACACCCAAAACTAATATAGTATTGAATGTCAACTGCAATTGAAAATAGTAAAAATGAAAAAAATGCTACAGTGTACAGTATGAGGAGAAATCTCAAGAGCTGAAGCTAGAGAGGTGAAAAAAAGGGGGGGAGGGAGTCAGAGTATAAATGATTATTTTTGCTAATGCTTGCAAGTTTGAAATTTATCATAAGGACCATGGTAAATTTTTGAAGTGTTTTAATCAGGGAAATAAATTATCAAATTCTACTTTGTGACACTTCAGAAAAGTCTGGACCATAGAGGAATGAATCAGGGAAAATCAGTTGGGAGTCAGAGTCTGGGATCAATGACAGGAACCTGAACTGAAGCCTTAGCAGTGAATATGGATGAAAATAGATGCACATGAGAGATGAGTCATTGTAGATACAGCAGGTCTTTGGAGATTGATTATTTGTGGGGAATAATAGGGATAGAGGTGTCAAAGATGACACCTAGGTTTTTTAAATTGGGCAATGAAGTAATAGTGTTCATTGAGATCAGGGAAAAAAAGGAAAAGCAGGACAGAAAAGAATAGATTATTTTGGAGGTATCAGAAGAACATTCAAGTGAAAAATTCTACTAAGGAGGTATAAATACAGAATTCAATTTTAGAAAATTTTATAAATCAATTTTAGTAGATTTTTGGTTCTCCACCTGATGTGTAATAAGGGATGTGAGTATGTTATGAAACAAGATCCTAACAAATAACACAGGAAGCCCCACTAACTATTAAGGGATCAACCGAGAAAGAAGAGCTATTGCCAGGCAGAATGGAGAATTGCCCCGAGAATGAAGGATCTCAGAAGCCAAGGAAGAGTGTTTCATGGAGGAGATTCCAGTGAATAATGTCAAAGGTTATAGAGCAGTCAACTAAGATAAGCCTGAAAAGTGTCCATCTGACTTGGTTTAATTTCAAGTCAAGAAGGCTTGGTTGGTCCAAAAGTAGTATCTCAGCAGAGTTTTGACTCACTCTGTCTTAGAGCTCACCAGCTTTTTTACAATAGCAACCAATTCTTTATAGTTTTTATTATTCACAGATGAAATATACCACTGGGACACAGAACTCCAAGTTCCTTCCGCTTTAATGTATTGAGGATAAACCTGAACACTCAACTTTTCCTAAACAAAACAGTTTGGAAGTATTTTTGTTTTTCTTCCTCTATCAAGTAGTGAGACAGTAATTGGTAGTATTCACTCAAGGATGTACTAAATTTATCCTCTGTTTAGGGTGGGGAATTCCAGATTGCTTTCCTGCTGTGTGTCCTCGAAATAAAAGTCAAATAGAGTTTATGGGAAATATAAATTAAGCAAGTGCTTCCACATCAACATATTTGTTCCAGAAATATTCATTTTTAATGAAAAAATTTCTCTCCAAGTTTGCTTTTAGAGGATATTGTGGGTAATTTCATTATTTGTTAAAATATGTGATCATTGATTCACATTGTATAATACTTACTATTATTTGTGATATTTTAATTAAAGAAATAAGACATTTTTCCCCAGAAAGTTCAAAGCTTCTGCTATCAATATCTCCCCATCATTTAGCTAATTTTGAAGACTTAAAATATATAAGTGGTGAGTGTTTCTAATACAAAAGCCACTGGGGTAAAATCATTGTTCTCTGAGAGCTCAGTACAGAACCACCCTCAAAAACTGTGGGAGCGTATCACAAACATACCTCCTGCCAATTTTTAAAAAAAACTTAAATCCCAGTTCTGTTGATAGTAGATGATCTTTATCTATTTGGGATGGCTGGGGAAATGGCTTATGAGTCCAAGTTGTCACAATGAATTGGAATCACTCAAATCACCGGGTAGTTCCATGCAGTTACATAAACTTGAAATTTAATCTTTGCAAGAGTAGGAACACTAGTTACATATTTGGAAATAAAAGTGATGGAACAATTCTGTCTTCCACGTAGTCAGCTTTCCACAAGGCAAAGCATTGACAACAGGCCAATAAGAGTGCACCAAACACTTCCATTTAATACAGTTTTGTTCTTTATGAGAGTTTGATAATTTTCCCTTTTTTCTCTCAGAGTGAGCTACTCGGGAACTGAGGTCAGCATTAGGAATAAACCAAAAGATAGGTATCAGCCTTAACTGTCCCATCCCTCAAAGCCTGCATTTAATCGAGCACCAGTAATAACAGCCATCGTTTAATGATCATATCAGTTACTTGGTTAGGTACTTGGTGTTAATAATCTCATTGAATTCTAACCACAACTCTATGGGAATTTCAGTTGCACACGTTTGATAAATGAAGCACCTGAGGCTCAAAGTGGTTGAGTGATGTCACACAGACTCACTCAGCTAATATGTAGCCTAGCCAGGGTTCAATCACTGACTCCACTGTACACACTCCCTGCATCTACAGAACCCCTGATGTCTCTTCTAGCCACTGAACAACAGCTGGAAAATTTAGACATTCATTCACATGCACAAATTCATGTAAAATGCCCAGCCTCTGCTGTGTGCCCAGATGCCTACAAATACTTTTTCTTCAAAACTTCATTCTGGCCATTTGCTTGACCCAGGAGGTGAAATTAGGTTACTGCCGACTGATTTACTATGCATTTTTTTCCTATCCAAGAATAAGAGGCTCCTTCCTTTGATGGTGTATGAAAGTGTGTGGAAAAAATTAATATGACTGGCAAAACAGTCGTTCCTTCAACAGACTTGGCTTTTCCAGGGGAGTGTGCCCCATTCATTCTTTCAGCAAGCCTGGTCTCTAAGGCTGCATTCAACTCAACCCGAAACGAGCCTCTGGGGCAGACACAGAAGAGGCCAGAGACCGGATCCCTGCTCTTAAGGAAGATTGCAGCCCCTTTGGGAAGATAGTTAACTTATATCCGATCTATGTTGATATACAAGCTCCAGATAATGCACTCCAAACTACATGCAAGTGCTGAGGACAGCAGAGAGGGGGAAAGGGCTCGTATTCCCAGATATATAAGCCTTCTTTTCTCATCTTAAGACTCAGATGAAAGGGATACATTTGCCTTTGATTTCCTGACCATGGGCACTTTCATGTCTTTGCAGTTTGTGAGATGTCTATACCCTGGGAAGCCATAAGAGGGCCATGAATACGACTAATAAGTAGCAAGAGGTAGAAAGTAGTAAGGATCCATGTCTGATGTTCTGGTAGATGTGACCGATCCCCAGCCTTCAGCCTCATGGTAAACAGGGTTTTCTGCAGGACTCTATACACAATTGCACATCAGTTCAAGTGACTGCATTAGTACAGGAGTGCTGAGTTGTTCCAAAGAGAGAATGAGGGAGCCAATAGCTACAGCTGGCAGCCAGGAAAGGGAAAATGTACTGTGAACACTCAGTGAGTCATCCCAACAGACAGGAGGGAATATGTGCCAATTCAGCCTGGATGCTGTGCCAAAGCTCACATGCTCAAGGGGGTCAGGATTTGCATGGGAGGTGAGTTCTCCAGAGTCAGGCAGTAGCTGGGGGTGACTGGTGGGTGGGATTTTCCCTAATGTTGCCAGCACTAATTTCCCACAGTTCTGAGGGTCCAAGGGCTTGCTTTCAAAGAAGGCATAAGGCCCAAGTCCAGCAGAGGTGTCTGGTCATTGAAGGCCCCACTCCCATGTCCCAAATACACACAGGTGTACCACATTCATATACCTCTGGTTGTAAATCACATTCCAGCTGAGGTTACTTCTTCCTGGCTCATTTCCTCCTGTGGTTTAAAATGCCACGAAATGCATCCATATGCTTCATGTTCGCTCTCTAGCTACTTGTTTGAAAGAGGAGTGTGTTGGATAAGTTTACAGTGCAAGAGGTGTGTACAGCCATCTGTTTTTGATGAATAAATCTAATTAAATTATTCTCAAGGAAAATTAAAAAAGAGTTTATCATGGCCAACGTGGAAAGTATATGACTGTCAACACAGCATAATGAACCCATTATGTTTCCCGTGGGAAGGAAGGTGGATCCTGACGGAAGAAGCACTTGGCCTAAGAAGGGAAGAATTCTTTTCTCTCCAACACACAGATGAGAAGATAATACATTTACACTACAGTCTTCACTCTTTTAAGGATCAGAATCCCCTTATGATGATGATGATGATAAGGGAACTTATTATTAAGGCAATAAGAACCTTCATAGATTCTGATTCAATAAGATTCTATATTTTTAACAAGTACCCACAGTGGTTTCCATGCAGGTCTGAGAACCCATTTGGAAAAATACTGTGTTTCAGAATATGGGGCCACTAACGAGGTGGCATTTAAGGGACATTTTACCGGGCCTTCTACTCAAATATTATCTTTATACTTAAGTGCTTAGCTGCTTTACTTTGGCTCTTGGAGGCAATTCTGTTTTCTGGTGGGTAATGGAGAAGTGAAGGGAGTGGTCAACGTGGCTTGAGCCATTACAAATAGACTGTATAATATTTAAGAAATTAAATATTTTAATCTTTTAATGAAGAGATTAGAATGGCAATCAGCTGACAGGCTGCAGGCAGGAATATGGAGGCTGGAAAGGAAGTGGGAATGATGAGGCAGGTGAGAGAGACACGACACTTTGTCAGAGCCACAGCCTTTTACCTGAGCAGGGAGGTACCTCCGGTTTTTGTTGTTTTCATTACTCTTTCATTCAACTTACAGACATCAAATATGCCATGAAAAGCACTATGGTTGGTGATCCAAAAGGATACCAAAACAAACCAAAAAGTTGGATATGATTATATCAGAATGAATAGAAAACTTGCTACTTAAATAACAGCTTGAGCAGCTCCTGCCCCTGAGGGAGTAAGGAGCATGCCTGATCTCCAGCGTGATGATCTTCTCTTCAGCTTGACACCTTGACTGGCTATTTTGCGTTGGGTGTGATGGATGAGGCACTTAGCATGTGGTTGGAAATGTGGTGGAAATGTGCAGGTAAGAAAATAGATAGCTAAATTAGTTTGATAAGAAATTAAGGAGAATGGGGGGGTGGATTTCTGTGCCACTGGAGACATGCAGAGAGGAAAAGTGTAGGGACCATCCCATTGCACAGGGAAGGTCTTGTGGAGAAATGTTAGCTCATGAGAAATCCCTCAGCTGAAGGAATAATGCTGAAGAAAAGCAATGTCAAATATCCCATGTTTTACTACACGGTGCCAAAAGGAGTCTAGGTACTATTGTGATTTCAATATAGTCTGCTACTGCACATGCTTTATCACGGTACTATCACGGAAGCCAACGCAAAGGAGCAGTTTCCAAGTCTAGGTGAGCAGAGCTGATAAGGAAGTTTTTAGGAGATAAGAAATGTAGGAGATTCAGATAAATAGGAAAATGAGAATGAGAGTAACTAATTAGGAGAATGAGGTTATAAACCTCCCACATTTGTACAAATCATAGGGAAGGCCCTGAGCTTCCCAGAGGATGTGAGACAATTTTATGTCTGTTTCAGTAAGTGTAGTAATCCCAGCTGACAACCAAGATACATAAAAGAATGTAATATATCTTTGCACCTCTGCGCTTTCCCTCCCGCTTCCTACACATATAACCCTGATCTTTAAGGTTATTATTCTTAGCGGTGTAAGATATATTTACAATGTTAAGTGCAAGATGGCTCGATGTGCATGAGATGAATGGGGATGGGTGGGAGGTGGGGAGAGTTCTGCTCTATGTGTAATATAAGAAATAAGAGGCAAATGCCTTCCAGCCTGAGCAGGAGTGATTAGGGCTGTTCATGGATGAAGTGAGGTTTGAGCTCAATCTTAAAAAATGATTAGGATCAACACGGTCTATTAAAGTTGAGGGGATAATGTATATGCATAACAGGAATACTAAAACCACAGTGGAGAGTCATTTACAAGAACAACTTGGGCACAAATGAGGAAAGACAAGCCAGGGCCAGATTGCAGAATGAACTTCAAATGCTTCTAAAAAGTATGGAAAGGTATGAGTCAACCTTGGCGGACCTGGCTGGACAAGGCTGGAGACGTGCAGAGTGGGGCTGCTGACTCAGTGTGTGGTCTTGCAGACAAACCCAGATACTGTACACACTCCAAGGGTCTTCTGGGTCTTAATCTCCTGAGGTTCCATCTGGAAAGATAGTTATGCATCCAGTGTCTTGCAAACAGTACTCAGTTCCATCCAGGTCTCTATGGATGAGCAGAGGCTGTGAGGTCTACAGTCCTGACTTCTATTAGTTAAGAGACTTAGCAACACTCAGCCTATTATCCCACAAACATTTCATGCCTGAGATTCCTACAGCCTTATTGCTTGATTAAACAAAGTGTAGATTCTCAAGAGTGGAGTGGGTCGTGCATGTGAGCAGCAGTAGCCTCGAGCTCTATGAGATCATGAACCGTAGTAGTGTGTGGACAATAGTTCTCTCTGTCAGGCCACCTGGGGAAAAAAAATGTGACTAATTGCAGCTGGAAAGAACAATGATCCAGAAACACCCTTTGTGGAAGACCAGAGCTGACTGTGAGGTCAAGAGACAGAGGGTAGTCCCAGTCTCCTCATTGTGGTAGGCTTCTGGGGAGCCAGGAGCTTGTCACCAGGGACTCTGCTTCTTGACTTCTCCTCTGTGCTTGTAGAACTGTTCTTTCCCCTTCCTATGTTCACACTGTTGGCCTCTAGGACACCCCTTTACCCAATTCTGATCTCACAGCCACCCTTCCTAAGGTTAAAAGAAAATTGGTCAGGGAGAATATATGCAACAGATTCCTTTAGGAGTCCATGTTGCATAAATTCATGCTCATCTAAGAAAAGCCCAAATGTTCGCATTACAGAGCTCTACAGAAAGAAAAGATGAAATGCTAAGCAGAATCTTTCCTAGATTTCTGTTTGTGGTGTGTCAGAGTGAGGAGCCAATTAATCTATTGAAAAAGAATGGAAGTGATGGGAAAGGAGGAGATCAAAGTAACTCTCAGGGTAAAAAAGGAAGAACAGGGAGAGATTGAGAAAAGGTTTGAAAGCACGAAAATCTTTGACGCTTTGAGCAGACTTTGCTCTCTTCTCAAGTCTGAGGTTGTCCTCCGGCTTCCTCATTGCACCACTTCCTGCTATTCCTTTTCTTCTGTCATGTTCCATCAAACCCACCATCCCAGGGTCCCCCTCCCTCAGGGTCTTGCATCTTTCTTCAACTATGTTGTTCTATATTTCTAGCAGGCCCAGACACATAGGACCTCATTGTGTTGGTTCCTAACACCATTCACTGAATACTATTTCTAATGCTTCCCCTTGGGTGAGAAAGCATGAAAAAGAAATAAACCTGTTATTTTCATCCACCAAAATTTTGGGAGTTGTTACTGCAGCCTAACTTGGCCTGTCCAAACTAATATACATATGTATTATAATAGTGATTTTTCTAAAAACAGGAGCAAAATGTATGTGATTTTTATGTAACGGGACTATAGGTTCATGTTTGTGGGTATGTCTGTGTATGTGTTTTGTGGGGAAAGAAATGTACTTTGAGATAAAATAAGAAGACAGAGCACTGACAGTAAGAGAGAGAGTTAGTTGTATGCTAAGGGGTATCACGTTGTGCAAGATTGTTTTTCTCTAAGTCATCCCAAATAATTCTGGTTCTTGAAATTTCTTTTGTACTTGATTTATTCTTAGGACTTCCTTTGCTGCCCACTGTCCCTCCTTTCTTTTGTCATTGCTTGCCTTCAGAGTGCTCCGGGCCCACCACAAGCTACAACTTTCTACTTCTAATTTGTTCCTTAGAATTGAGAGTAAATTAAAAGCAATTAGATTTTAAATGAAGGACTAAAGGAGACCTCTGTGAATAAATAAGGTATCACATATAAACACTTCAAAATAATAAAATTAACATTTCATAATTATTTTTGGTATATTAAGCACTTTTACATTTGTCACCACTTTCAATTCTTACATCCCCTGTTATGATCTTGACTGTTTAGAAAATGTTTGCATAATGCCATATTCATGTTTCTAGCCCTAGTATGAAGGTTACCGGATAATGACAATCTATGATAACTGTAATCTTTTCTCAAGTATTTGCACCATCCACTTCCCTGTAAAAAAACTTTAACTCCTCACCTTTGCTATGTGGTTTTCAGTGCTTCCTATTGGAGAAACACCAGTGTCCCAAAAAATGTATACACATTTTAATAGTTATTAATTCCAATGGGTTAAATTTGAAAAGAAAGAAACATGAATTGAGCTACCAGCTGTTAAGTGTGTATACATGTTTGGGGGGACACCATATATTCATCCCTACCCCGTTGATATGGGGCTTGACCATATGACATGCTTCCACCTATGGAATGTGAGCAGATGTGGTGTAAACCACAGCTGGAAGATTTAAGAGACTTTATCATTTTCTTCCAACTCTTGCACTCTTTCACCTCTACCACCAGACTGTACCAAATTGTGACTATTCCTGTAGCCTGGGTTCCAGAAGGAAAAGACACGTGGAGTATGGCCCAGCAACCATAGTCAATTTGTAGTCAAAGACAATATTATGAGCAAGGAATAAATGTTTGTTTTTTTTAATCCACTGAGATTTGGGAATTGTTTGCTATAACAGCAAAAGCTGATATATATATATATATATATACATACATATACACACACACACTTTAAGCAGGATATTACTAAAGAGCAATATGGTTAACTTTTAAAATACTTTTACATTTCACTTTAGAAAGGGCTGGAAGCAGTGGAAGGAGTAGGCCCTTTGGCATCAAGTACACCTGCCACTTCATGAACTGCTTCACCATGACCAATATCAAACACTCTCCCAACAATGTTTTCTCCTCTTCAGCTATTTCTGCCAAAGGTAACTTTTCCCTTGCATCCCACTCAGACTCTTGTTAACCAACTTGAACATTATTATATTAAAATACATGAGTTCATTATAATACTCCAAAACAGGAGAGCCAAAAATAAACTCATTAGTCACCATTGAAATAGCTTTGGCACTAACTTCTTATTGGAAATTAATGGAGAAAAGTGAAATGCTTAAATGTTTCAATATGAACTGTATGAACTGTTTTTGCAGTTAAAAAAAAAATAGTGCTGGTTGGTGAGGGGATGTTCTTTTTTACAGAAGAATTTTAGGTAATAAGTCACGAATAAATAATTATTGATTAATACTATACAATCACAATTTTAAAACCACTAATGAAATCACCATTTCAGGAAATGATTCTTAAAACCATTTGGTGAAAGATTGGTGGGGAGCTGGATATTTATTCGCAGGATGACAAATCATTACTGTATAGACTGATGGCTAGTGATAAAGAAAATAACAACTTTACCCTGGAGGGGTCAGGCTGTTCATGTCATGATCTCTAAATGTGGAACAACTAGATACGATGAGCCCCTGATGTGATGTAAATGAAGTCCACAAACCATTGATGAAGGATTTTTGTCAGAAAAGTAAACCTAAGTCTAATCAAGCCTCTGAATATAAATAAGTTCATAGAATATGGGGAATAGATAACACGTAAGTCCCATTTGATATAGGCTTATCTTAGTTTTCTGTATTCGTTAATATTATTAAGTTTTATTTGTTTATTTTTACTATCCATCTTCCCCTATGAAATATAAGCTCTGATAGCACAGGAACCTAGTAGAGCCAATTTACCATTCTATTCCCAGGGCCTATTATCATGTTGGCACATCTTAGGTGTTCAGTACAAATGTGTGAAACACACAAATGAATGAACAAGTAATTTTAACCTTGTCAAACTTGTTTCCACATCTGTAAAATGAAGAGGACAGCTTGCCTTAGAGGGTTCGTGTAAGGGATAAATGAGGTAATAAGCAGGTGCCTGGTCCAGTTCCCGGGGCAACTGCAGATGTTCAATAAGTGCCATCTATTTGTCTCACATATTTCACGCATCTGATGCTCACAGTAACAGTATGTTATAGGGCAGGAATTTTTGCTCTCATTTGGCAGGTGAGAAAATCGAGGCAAGAAACACAGGTCTGAAAGATGACTCTCCCTTGGACTTCAATGGACAGCCAACCACACCCAGAAAAACTTGGCTTTTATTTTTCAACACCTGCAATGATCCTCACCCAGGTTTGCAAGATTCATCACCCGTCCTCCTCCCTTCCACTCAGCCCTGTTCATTCCTGGGGTGGGAGGTGCTGGGCCTGCTGCTACCTGGCCGGCTGCCTCTCAGCACAGAGTTGATGCTCCACATTCCAAGGGCCCGGCCAAGTGCTGCCTACGGAGCCACACAGTTTTTTTAAGTCGTCCTCGCGCCAATATGCTGCTTTACAAATACAGGAAACCATGTAAATGTGTTCTGTACCTTCTGGGGAAGGGCTGTGGAGGACAGCCCAGTTACCCCACCACATCAGACACGCCCAGCGTCCAGGCTGCGGAGCTGACGCAGGCGCACATGCGCTCGCACACAGTTTCAAAGCCCAGCAACAATGTCAACTTTTTATGCAGTGTGGACTTCATGATCCATCTCAACTGCCTTAAGCTATATAGATAGTGGTCCTTTCACTTACATTGGGTTTGGAGGGAGTGAGTCCATGTTTAATTTCTTCCACAGTCACCCTTTTTTAAAAAAAAAATACATTTTTATTGATTTCAGAGAGGAAGGGAGAGGGAGAGAGAGAAACATCAATGATGAGAGAGAACCATTGATTGGCTGCCTCCTGCACGCCCCCCATTGGGGATGGAGCCCACAACCCAGGTATGTGCCCTTGACCAGAATCGCCGACCCATCAGTTTGCAGGCCGATGCTCTATGCACTGAGCCAAACCGGCTAGGGCTCAACAGTCACCTTTATGCCAAGAATTCCAGAGATTATTTTCACTCCTAGTGCCTCCTTGACTCTGGTGCAACCGCTGCCACTGAAATTCCACAGAATCCATTTTTCCTAATAAGCTTGTTCTCCGGCTCCCCATACGCCTCACACTTGAGTCTTGCTGCACCATCACCATTTCCTGGACATTCTTCTAAGCAGTCCCTTTTCAAACCTGTGTCTGTGTTCTCTGTCTCCTCCCTCTCAAAGTGCTTGCCTGTAGTCAGAAAAGTTAAGATACTTTTCTCCTTCCTCCAGGCCTCATCTTCCCTCTTCCAAACTCCATTCTCCTGGCTAACTTCAATAAAGGTCAATGTTAGCTCTTGTGCACAATCAGAGAAAAACCTATGAAATCCCTAGGCTCAGTTCTTGATGTTGAATGAGAAGAGAATCCTAAAAATCCTTATTCTCTCAAACCTACTGCCTGCCGGCAGATTCCTTTTTTGAATGTCTAAAGCTGAATATTAACTTTATGGGATTCAAATAAGATTGATACAAAATGTCACAAAATGCCGTGTTATAAATGTCATGTTCTTCTCTACAGTTGTGTATTTAAGACAGGCTACTTATACATGCGATGGCCGTCACTCCACTGCCCCTTTCCATATTTGGAGATAATCCTAGGCACCCCTAAGGACTCTTTTATATGTCACTTCCTCTGTGAAACCATTTACAACTTAGAGGGATTTTTCTGCCCTTACTTGGGACCCAAAGCATTCTAAGAGTATCACTTATAGTGCTTTCACATTATAAGTATTGGATTAATATTCTCTTTCCCTTTAAGGGAAATCTGCTGTTTATTTAACGTTCTCTCTCTAAATACATGTTGGGATCCATGAGTAGGTGTTGAATGAATGCCTGAGAGCATGGTTGCTTTTCCTAAGCTGTATTAATGTTCAGTACTGGGTTCATTGTCACTACTCTCCTGGGTGCTTTGGCAGAACTGTCCGAACCACAGGTGCCGAGCACTGGCATTTCCCAGCGGAGTCTGTGGAATAACCTTTGGGTGTAAGCTTATTTCAATTATTTTGACATGCCCACTAGTAATATCCTAGATGAGAAAAGGAAGGTTTGGGTATTGTTTTATTTTACTTCATAGTTAAGAGCATTTAAAATAATATTTGATTTGATATAACCGAGTTTGAACTACTGACTCTTACTGTTGCAGTTGAGACCTACCCAAGTGCTCACACTAAAGCTGGCCCTGGATACGATATGGAAAACCACCACAAGGTTCAATTTAAAAAAAAAAAATTCCTTAAGCAATTAAAACCACAGTTCAAGGTGTTACACTTTAATTTTTGTTTCTGAAAAGGAAGCTTCTAAATAGTATCTGTTCTTTGCGAACCTAACAAGAGATGTGTGTCTACCTCCCTTTTTGCAAAGGGACTTCCTTTTTAAAAAGCCTCTTTAGAGGGCTTGCCTGCTCGTTGACCGGGTGTTGCATTCAGCTCCCTTTGGAACAGCCGTCTCCCAGCTGCAGTTACACATTCAGCCTGGAGCCCAGGAGCCTCTCCCCATTATTCCCAAATTCACCAACAAGGAAGCTACTCTGTTCTCACAGAAAAGGCCAAAAGCTGCTTGAAGAGCTCCAATATAAGTCATATTTTCCATTTTTATTTCAATTTCTTTCTGACCCAGACTCGTCCTCTTTGATCGACTACTTTCCTAGAAGCCTGTGGTTTGGAGATATTAAATCCCACTGCAGCATTAGCACCGGACACTTTAAAAAGCTCCTATGGTGTGTACATTTTCGCCAAACACTTTAAATATTTTGTGGTTTTTAATGTCATGCTATATTGGAGTCAAGGAGCCATGGGACTTATTTAAAAAGTCAAAGAATAGAGAAGTATATAGAATGGAAAAAACGATAGCTCCCCTGTGCAGTCCAATCTACGCCGCAAATCCCCTTGGCCTTGCGAGAGGTAACCTTGCTGCCTCGTCTTCCTATGCTTTTCCTGTGCAACCACAGATGTATTTACTCATGTGGATGCAGCTTTTTACACGTTGGATGAAAGCAAGGGTGAAGTGTGTTATATATAGGTCAACATCTGGCTTCTATTATGTGTTGGATGCTGCAGACAATGAAGGAGCACAAAGGCCAACTGCATTATCTCTGCCTCTCGTTCTTCCTCGGATCACACACACTCAGAAACACACACATACACGCACAGGCATTTTTTACTTAAGTGGTGTCTAACACGCACACTGTGTGTGACACGCTGATCTTCTCCCTCGTCATCTTCCCTGTCAGAGCATGCGATCATTCCTCGTTATTTCTGGAAGGCAGGTTTCCAGAAGGAACCCAAAATGATGTGTGTTTTTGTTTCCGATTGATACCACCAAATAGCTTCCAAAAGACCATAACAACTACATTCCATTTTGTGTATGAAAGTCCAAGATTCCTTACACTCTCATCAACACTGGGTGAGAGAGAAATCCTTATGTTACGTATGTATGGAAAAGTAAATTTATGAAAAATAGACACTGGTGTTTGTATCTCCAATCAGAGAAGAAACATTTTCAAAGTCTATTTGTTTCTTAAGTTTTAAAACCACATATAAACTTTCACATAGCCAGTTGTAAATTTATGAAAAATAGACACTGGTGTTTGTATCTCTAATCAGAGAAGAAACACTTTCAAAGTCTATTTGTTTCTTAAGTTTTAAAAACCACACATAAACTTTCACATAGCCAGTACACATCATTTTCTGATTAAATGGAGTTATAACAGTGTTAGTTATAGTAAATGATGCGCTCCTTTAATAAAGAGGATCCAACATACAGTGGCTTAGAGAATATGGACATTTCTTTCTCGTGTAACAGAACTGAAATGTGTCGTTTAGCTGGGCACAGATCTGCCACATGCGGTCACTCAGAGACCAGGTTCCTGCCACCCTATTGCTTTCCCACCATCTGGAACACAAAAGAAGCTATATCTCCATCACATCCAGCGAGAGTCTGGAGGTGTTCTGCCCAAATTTTAATTTCTAGACCCAGACACTTCATTGACTGCAAGGCGGGGCAGGGGGGTGGGGTGGTGGGGTCTAACTAAGAGGCTTAGATTCAACCTCAACTCTATGCTATGTTTCATAACATAAGAACAGATTCGGTGGAATTATCAGTCGTACCACACTAAATTCTCAAATATCATAGTAATGATTCAGGTAACTGAACTCGGTGAAGGAGATAGCATTTCCTAGTGTCAAAATCCAGAGAGAATTGCAAGTATTCAAAAGGCAATGTTTTTACATAACATGTGCTTTAAATTACACAGAAACTTTCTTCCAAAGATACCTTTTTAAAGTGTTTACTCCTATTTGGTCTATTCTAGGGCATCTACAGTAACTGGTCCTTTCTCCTTATCTGCGGAAATGTCCTATAAAACTTGCCATGACTTAGAACAAAGTTCCCAGGACACACCACTTGTTAGGGTTGTGTTGTTGTTGTTTTACCTTCAATTTGTGGCAGTTTCATCCCATGTTCAATTATGGGCCACTTTTCAAAAGGCTAGACCAAAATCAATTTGTAATGACATTTTGAAAGTATACACAAATAAGCCTAAAGAGAATTTGGTGTCTAGAATAAAATTCACCAAATGCATGCTTCACAGCAAGAAGTCCATTTGAACACTGGGCCTGAGACAGCGAGTGGAGGAGCCATAAAGCCCTCTGGTTGGACTCCAGCCCGCACTGGAGGACATGCCTAACTTCTGTCTCGCTGGCACAATGAACATATTTAACTAAATGCATACAAAAGGGCCTTTATTGTTTTCTGGAAGATGATAAGACCAGCTGAATAGTTTAATGTCTTTTTTGGCACTGAGAGATGGAGTCAGGGAACTTTGGCAACTCAAGGGGAGCAATAAAATGGCCACGTGAAAAGGGCACTTCGGAAATACAGTAATGACAGCAATATGAGATGCATTTGCAATCAAGATTTACTGCTGGAGATGTTACCACAGCGTCTGATGTGCTGTCATTCTCTACTGAAGCAGGCAGTTTGCTGTTAGAAGAGAAGGGAGTCTATCATTAAATACCAATAAAGGTGACTTCAGGACTGCAGCTTGCAGCCTACTTCATTCTGACCTCATAAATAAGGTATTCTGTGGAATGTCCGCCTGAGCCAAGGACTGTATAAAAGGTGATACAATGACTGAGTACTCGACATAAAACAGAAGAGCAGGTAGTTTACCGTTCACTTTACCAGATGGCTTCTTTAAGCACATCATAAATAATAAGTGAATGCTATATAAAAAGAATCAAAGGAAGAGAACGGGTGGTCAAGTTTGTTGTTGCTTTTTTAGCATGTGCATTTTTACAAGATTTCTAATGTTTTAAAGAAACTTTGCTCGTTTTTCTGGAGAAGGTCACACCTCAATCCTGTGTCCCATTTAGATGACACTGATTGGTCTCTTCCATGCCCATAAATGCTCCGCGTGCCCATGCTTGTGACCTAAACACACATTTTACTTCTGGTTTAAGCTTGATACAGTTTCCTTCCCCAAAATGTGTGCCTTGGACTTTCCTTCATTAGTAATTGTTCTTTCAGTTGAATACCACTCACCCATGACCAAGGACTCATTAGCTACTTAATGGGAAACAATATCT
This sequence comes from Myotis brandtii, assembly GCF_000412655.1. Classification (NCBI taxonomy): domain Eukaryota; kingdom Metazoa; phylum Chordata; class Mammalia; order Chiroptera; family Vespertilionidae; genus Myotis; species Myotis brandtii. The sequence goes on along the minus strand of NW_005361873.1, from coordinate 264,775 downwards.
ATAAAGAAAACTGTGCCCAGGCCAACTGCCTGCTCAAGGGCCTGGCTTTAATTTCTTGCCATCTCAACCTCCATCGCTCTTTAGGAGACTGATGACAGGGTTTCAAGTAGATTATTTGTTTGATGGCTTTCTAATGGGGAGACAATTCCAAGAGAGTCAGGAGTGAGATGGCTCATTTATGCACACGTGTGACCCAAGCCAAATGACGGTCCAGATGGCTGGTGGTGTAGGACAACACATTAACCTGTGGTGACATTTGTTCAGCCGACACACCTTTTCCTGAACTGGAAAGGGCTGTTTCCTTTGAAATATTTATGGCCCTGAAACTAAAGGTCATTCAATTCTTGTCTTTAACTTTACATGTTGATGAAAACTGACACAAAATAATGAAATCACTTTCCAAAGCAGAGAGTAAACTCACAAAGACTAGCCCTTTCTGCCATGAGAGAAGTAAAGGAAAGGTACATACAGGATCCTGAAAGATTAATCTTCACCCGATATTAATGGGAGTTTTATTCCAATACTCAAGTGGTAGTTAATCCATAGAAACCATTGAACATATTGCCTTTTTCTATTATGTATGTGTCCTTTTAATTGTCAAACTCTGAAGCACTGAAACAAGTGTGCCAGTAAAACTGAAAGAGGTAAATATCACAAGAGCACCTGCCACGAATAAAGGTCCTCTGTGCGCTCATCCTCAGAGGCATGGTGATGGCCAAATTACTTATAAAAAAGTGTAATTGTTTTACCTGACACTTTAGATTTATTTTTTTAATTTATAAGAAAAAATGATCAAGCGTTAAAAGCATTTTTCATATTAAAATAAAGTTAGTAACAAACGTGGGTTTCTTTTTTATTTTCTCTGCCCTTTTTGCAGTATTTACTCCCCTGGGGATCTAATGTCTTTTCCCAACAATCCATTGAAATTGCTGTCAACATGTGTGTAAATGACTCCTTTGCTATCCAATCTACGTGACCTTTCTCAGTCCTTAACCCATTTTACCTCTTATACATCCAAAAATACTTATCAAATATCTAATAAGTGCCAGCCATTGCATTAAATGCCAGGAAGAAATGTTGAGGTGAAATCTATTGTGAAATAGAGGAGATGAATATTAAACAGTTACAGAAACAATTATTTTATTATAGTTGACTAATAAGAGAAAGGATATAGTATGTCCTTAGAGTGTTTAACTTGGAAAATATAATTTAATCTGAGTTGCCAATATCAGAAAAGTTTCCCCGAGAAAATGACTTCAAAGTTGAAATCTAAAGCTTTACTTATTCACCCAAAAATAGCTGTGCACAACTATGTAGCTTACTTATCTTGCATTCAACCAGTCAAAAACATCAACTCACCTACATATCACACAGTACGTTAATATTTATAATGATAATCTTGGATGAGAGAAAAACCTTCAGTACCCTCTGGATTATCAAAGTTGAATCACAATTGGCTAATATAGTTTTATTGTTCAGTATATTTTAATGTTCAAAACTTTTGAAAAAATTTTATTCGCATGCAGACTATATGCTTTTTACATTATTATTAGTCTACCCTATTTCTTAACCAGCTTGTACAACAGTATACTGAATTATCATATCAGGTTTTTTTATTTAAGAGTTAATATATGTGTATAAATGTGAGTGTATGTGTGTCTGGTGTGTGTGTGTATGTAAACACACACACATCAACTGTACAGTTGAAGCTATGTATGTAAAGAATTCAGAATAAGAAAACATTCAGAGGTCTCAATACATTTTACTCACCAACCTGACATGCTAATGATGTTAAAATAATTACAATGGTGTTAAAAATAGCCATTCTAAACACTTGTTGCATCCCTACCACATATCAGGCACTGTGCTAAGAATTTTATGCATATTACTTTTTAATCTCCACGATAATCTGATAGAGTTTGTCTGTTAGCTTTTTCTTATAACAAACTACCCTAAAACAGGGGTGGTACAGAGACTTAAAACAATAGACTTTAAATTTAACTCTCAATTCTGCAGGTTGACCATTTAGATTAAGCTCAAGTATGCATTTCATCTGGTGTGAGCTAGGCTCAGTAGATCTTACGGTAGCTGGGTTCACTTAACTCAACAAGCAGAGGCTAGAATATAGTATAGTACCTGGTACATAATAGGCTGCTGGGTAGGCTGGGGCTGGCTGGTTTACAATGACCTTGACTAGCAGGTTGAGATAACTGATGCTTTATTCCATTGAGTCTCCCATGCTTCTGCAAGCCAGTGTGGGCCTTTTCACTTGGCAGGCACAAGGTTTCAAGAAAGAAAGGGGAAACCTGCAAAGTCTCTTAAGATCCAGGCTCAGAATTCATGCACATCACTTCCACCACAGTATATACACCAAAGTGAGTCACGAGGCCAGCCCAGATGTAATAGGTAAAGAAGAATTTACCTGTTGATAGGAGAAGCTGCAAGTTCACACTGCAAGATCATGCAAAAAGCATGAAGGACCTTGTGGCCATTTTTGCAATCTATCACAATGAGGTAGGTATTATTTCTCCCTGTTTTATAGATTATAATATAAAACTGCAATGTAGCACAATGCCTGGCACAAACTAGACACTCAATAAACATTATAAAAATTAAAAAAGGAAGTCATGAATAAATTAAAAAATTAAATTAATGCATATTTTAAACAGAGCTATGAATCAGGTCTGGGTTGTCTGTTTCCATGGCCTGATTCTTTCTCATTACTCTATACTGGCTCCTATATATAAACAATAAAATGTCAAATACAAGTTGAGAAATGACATGACAAATTTTAGTAGAATCAGACTGTGCCCAGCTGGAGAGTCCTGTTGCTAGCCATGAGAGAGCTACATATAAACCAGTGACTTTAAAATATTGGGTAACAGCACAGGACCATGATCCCTGAGAGAAGAGGAATGCATGAGGAAAACTCTACAAGTGTTCTAAGTTGTTGCTCAGAAGTTTCCAGACTGCAATGCAGAATGGGGAAACCCAAATAGAACCTCCCCAAGTTTGAGATTAGAGTTCAAAAAGGCCAAGATAGTTGGAATTTGTAGAAAAGAGTACTGGAGAGGAAAGAGCTGCATAGCAGAAAGCTCCAAAGATCTATAGAAAAATCCCCTGGTTGAGTACACATCTGTGAATGTGAAAGAAAATATCCAAAGCCAGAAAAAGAAACACTGAAAAGCGTAGGCTGAACAAGTTGTAAAGCTCAAATAGAGCTGAGAATAGTTCAAACTCCCACCAGCCAGAGTAGAGAGATTTTGTAATACACAGGAAAATGAATAGAGTACCCAGACGGGTATTGCCTTAAGTGGTGGAGCTAAATTAGCTTGAGAAAATAGGCTTCTCGGGATGGAAGTCTGAGAAGAATCAAACTGGTTTCAAAAACCATACATGTACACCAGAACGAACCAACCCTCTAGAAAACCCAACAAAATAATCACAATATCAAACATCCAATAAAAAATCACCAGCACGCAAGAATCAAAAAAATATTTACCCCATAATCAAATAAAAATCAATCAACAAAAACAGACACATATATGACAGAGGTAATGAAATTACAAAGACTTTAAAAGAGTTACTATGAATATGATAAGTATGTTGTATGTATTCAAGAATTAGAGAAAAACATTAAAATGATAAGAGAAAAATGAAAGACATAAAAGAGAGAGTCAAATGTAAGTTTGTGAGATGAATACAGCAATGTTTAAAATTGAAAATAGATATTGGATATAATTAAAAACAGATTTTTTTTTCAGGTGCACACAAAACATTTACAAAATATATATATTCCAGGCCATAAAAATCTCAATAAATTTCCTAAAAATAGATTTCTTACAAAGTATGATCTCTTGCCACAAGATTGGTAAACTAGAAATTAAAAACAGAAAGATATTTGAAAACTCTCCCAAATTTTTGAAAATTTAAAAACATGCTTCTAGATAACCCAAGGGTCAAAGAAGACATTCCATGAAAAATTTAAAAACATTTTGAACTTAATGAAAATTAAAATACAACATACTAAATGGTAGGAGGCAGCTAAAGCAGTGCTTAGAGGAAACTTTATAGCTTTATATGAATATATTGCAAAAGAAGTTCTCAAATCAATTATCTGAGCTTGCCCCTTAATAAGCTAAAAGAGCAAATTAAACACAAATTAAACAGAAGAAAGCAAGTAATAAAGGTAAGACCAGAGGAAAACAGAAAAACAATAGAGAAAAGAATTGAAACTAAACTAGTTTTTAGAAATGATTTTGTCCATCCAAGGAGGCAAAATGGATTCAACAGATTATAGGAAGCGGTATCAAATCATCTCCCTATACAAATATTATCGCTAATTACAGGAAAAAAACCTCAGCTCCCAGAAGACAACATTTACTGTTCCTCCTTGTTACTAAAAAGCATTTTTTTCTTCCTGTTTTCCAGAAAGTCTGGTATAGATATAAGTAGCCCTTTATCTTGCCTGGTATCAAAGTGGGGTGATTATACATGTAGGAGCTGCATTTAGAATACTACTCTGCTAAAGTATAACCTGGGAGAAAAATACCAGCCTGTACCAGACCCATGTCTGCAGTAAGTCTTTGCCAAGAAGATCTGAAGTGAAACAGAAAGTAGGTTTTGCTTTTCTTAGATAAAAGTTGAAGAAAACATTCCCCTCAGCCTCTAAGTGTGCAAATCCTCTTCCTTTGGAAGCCACTTGCCTGTCACACTTTTCTCATTTGATTTTCAAACCAAGAGAAAGAGGTTTCAACTCACAACACTATCCCCCTTCCCATTTACAGTACACAGTGCTGTGGACATTTTTAAATTTTACTGGAATGTGACCACCTGAGATGGTAGGAGTAAGATCTTGCAGAAGATCATGTTAAAATGATTAGCTTTCTTAGGTTTCATTGTCATCACTGCCGTGGTATCTAAGTGTCCAAAGTTGCCGGTGCTTTCTTGGGAATAAACTAACCTATCTTCGTGCATGCTATTTTAAGTCTTTCCACTTAATACTGCTTTTGAAATGACTTATATTTTCACGCCAGATGTAATCCCTTCTCTGACCGCACAGTGGTTTATTTTGAAAAGGCTGTAAAGAGCAAATTCTTTGAATCCATAATTTCTCAGTTGACATGACCAAGCTGTTACAATCTCAGTGACATGTGACAGTTGCATCTGTAACAAGTCATAACCGAAGGAAACTCTGGCAGCTCAGTGGTTGCACAATTTATATTCCACCATTGGAGGAATTAAGTATTTGGGTCTTGAATCCCAGTGTGGCCTGAGGAATGTTAGCAGTCTCTTTTTCCAGAGCTGCGGTGAGCACACAACCCAGTTAAGTCCTTACACCGGGCTTAGTCATGATCCACTGTATACTGGGAGAATGTTTTGTGTGTGGCAAATAAATGTAAACTCATCCTTGTTTGGCTTCTTCCAAGCTGTAATCCATTAAATTCTCGATCAGTGAGTTGTTCCACTTTTTTAGTTTGGGAAAAGTCTTTTTCAGACAGCGATGTTGGCCATTCTTCTTCGCATAAGTACGATTTAATTAGTCATAAAACACCACAGAGAGGCCCATCCAGGCTCACTCAGAGGCTTCAAAGCCAGGAAAACACAAGCTTTCCTTGAGCTTCTTTTCGTTCTCCACTCCAGAGCCCAGAGCCCCCCATGTTAGGGACCCAGAAACGACATCAAGTCCTGAGTCCTCCAGACAACCTGAGAACTGCCCCTAAACACACCCGTTACTAAAAATCCTAATTGCTTCCAATAGACCAAGATGTTTATTGGACTTACTAGAAATAATGCTGGCCAAGAGGCTACCAAACAAAGATACCTCCTGTCCCAGGAAACTGGTAGAAGTTGCAATGGAATTTCCAGAACTAGCCTTCCATAGCAACCATCAGTCACAAGATCAATTAGTACTTAAAATATGGTGTTCTGGTAAATACAACCAAGATTTATAGCTAATATATCTCTGTTACTCACTTGCTGGCTGTATATAAATCTCTATCTTTCAGGGTCTCACATCTTTAAGATCTTTCTGGCTCTCAAAGTCTATGGTTCTAATGATATAAATATTCAAGGAGTAGGTCAAGGAGAGAATTTAATTATTTTCTACTTATTTTATTTTTAAATCAGTAAAATTTACATAAAATTTTCCACTTTATTTTAAGTGTACATTTCAAGTATTAAATACATCTGCATTATTGTGCAACCATCACCATCATTCACCTCCAGAACTTTTTTCATCTTCCAAAACTAAAACTGTATTCATTATACATTAACTCTTCATTTTTCTCTGCTACAGATCCTTTCTACTTATTTTATTTTTAAATCAGTAAAATTTACATAAAATTTTCCACTTTATTTTAAGTGTACATTTCAAGTATTAAATACATCTGCATTATTGTGCAACCATCACCATCATTCACCTCCAGAACTTTTTTCATCTTCCAAAACTAAAACTGTATTCATTATACATTAACTCTTCATTTTTCTCTGCTAAAGTTCCTTGCAAACACCATTCTATTTTCTATCTCTATGAATTTGACTACTCTGGGTATCTCATCTAAGCAAAATAATACAGCATTTGTCCTTTTTTGACCAGTGTATTTTAGCATAATGTCTTCAAGGTTCATTCATGTTGTAGTATGCGTCAGAAACTTCTTCCTCTTTTAAAGCTGAATAATATCCTATGTATATATAAATACCACGTTTTGTTTATCACTTGTTGATGGAAACTTAGGTTGTAAGAAAAAAATTGTTAATTACTTGCTATAGTGTTAATTTCCTTTCAGATTAGGTTCTTAACTACATGTCAAAATCACCTAGGAGTTTTTAAAACTACAGAGTCCTGGGTTTACCCCTAGAATTGCTAGATCAAAATTTCCAGAGTGGGGCCTAGGAATCTGTGTCTTAAGAAAACCAAGGGACTAGGTTCTCATAAAAAAAGTAACTGCAGGGCTGTCCCTCCTAAAAAGGAATTTTGTGTGGGGTGATGTGAATATGGATCTCTATAGCACACCCAATATACTCTCAGCCAGTTGTAGTTACAACTTAAACATGAAACAAGTCAAGAAGAAATACATGTGTGGAGGTGATAAGTGACTCATTCTTCTACCCAGAGGACAAATGCTGGAGTTGCAGCAAAAACAGAAAAACCCTGGCAGCAGTACATGATGGAAGACTGGCTTTTACTTCACTTTTTTGGTTCATGGTATTAAGGGATCAAATCGTGGAGGTAGAGTAGAATTGCACTTTGATGCATCAAAGCAGCTCCATATGGATGCTGACCAGATAATGAAAACCTTCCAATAACTGAGGATTCTAGAAAGAGATTCCTCCATAAAAATAAGTGTAGAGTTAGCATAGCCAAGGGGAAAAAAATCACACAGCCTGTCTTTTGACATTATACATTTTAATGCATGAGTAAGAGACAAAATTAACATGGAACTGATAAATATGACAACACAGGGGAATAACAACATCATATGAAGACAGACAATAGAGAGAATTAGAAAAAGCTGGCCATTCTCAAAAAGGATGTCAAAGATATGACTTACAAAAGAGAGGCAAAAAACTAGCGTAATGAGCAAATACCAGATAGGCTCTGAATATTAGTTAAGATAATACTTACTGCTCTGGCAAATAAAGAACCCACATTTCAGTGGATCAAAAAATTAGTTTATTTCTCTAGAATGTGAAGTCCCTGATTAGCAGATGGCTCTTCTCCAATTGGCAATTCAGGGAACCAGGATCTTTCTACCATGTGGCTCCATCATCTTCAACACATGCTTTTAAGGTTGCCATGGAATGGGAAATAGCATGGAAGATTGCATGTGGAAGCTTTTATGGGCCAGATCTGGAAGTGGTTTAGATTGGTTCTTCATATATTCCCTTGGCAAAAATTGATGATAGAAACATACCTAACCTCAAGAGGGGCTGATGAATGTTATCTAGTGGATGCCAGGAGAAAGGCAAAGCAGGTTAGGTGACTAGCTAGTCAGTCTCTAGCACTGTGACTACAAAAAGCCTATACAATGAAATGCACATATAAGAATCCAAGGGGGAGCAAGTACTCGGTGAGATAAGGAAAGATCATGTGGAAATAACAGAGAGCAAAAACAGAAATGAAACCCAGTTCAGGAAGAAAAGAGCAAAACAGAAATGGCAGGGTATGGAACAAGCTTATGAAGCTTTCCCAGAACACGAAAGAAAAGGAAAAGGACCTAAAAATACTAAGAGAAATGATAGATATGTGAAGAGTAAAGAAGTGAGAACAGAAATTTTAATCTGAAGATACTCCAAAAGAAGAAACCAGAACAAAGAATAGATAGAAATAACAGAGACATAACTGAAGAAAATTTTTAACACAAGAGACCCAGATATGCATCTATGAATAACCAACCATGGCCAGGTAAATGAAATGAAGAGCTATGCATGCCAAACTCATTGCTTTTATGATGTGTAAATATCTTCCAATTGACTAAGATAGTAAAATCACAAGTTTATGAATGAGAAAACAGTGATATAAAAGTATTGGCAAATAAAATATGATTTTTCTAAATTATTCCAAATCTATATTCTTTACAAGTAAATACAGAAAAAATAATTTTCAAGGTAGAATGTGTATAAAAAAACACAATTCTCTCTACATTAACCTATACCTTTTGAATTTTGAACCAAATGAGTGTACTACCCATCCAAAAATCATTAGAATTTTTTTAAAAAAGACAATAGAGATGAATATTTTGAAAAAAGGATGTTATCACAAAGACAAATTTTAAGTGAGTTAAATAATTAAATGTAAAATTTGAAACTATGAAACACTTGAAGTTATTGGTAAATTAACTAATTTTATTATGCATAAGGGTATAAATATAATCATTTGTAGAATGAAGTATTTATATATAATTTATATAATTGGTTATATAAAAAGATTGTTTTATATGCATTTAAAACCAAATTGCAATTGAAAGCAAACTAGGAAAATACTTATAAAGATTATGGAATATAATGCTAATATTCTTATTATATGCCAGGAACTCATAATAAATCAGTGAGAGAAATATCCTACATTCTTTTAGAAGAGTTAGTAAAAAAAAGAAGAAACAATAATTCATTAAAGAAAAAAAATGAACAGGAACCTATGCTAAATAGTGGGCCACATTTTAAATTTAAGATGTGCCTAAGTAAAAAGATGCCATTTTCAACCTGTTAGGCTAATGTAGGTTATAAAATGGGCAATCTTATAAACTGTTGGTGAGATCATAAAGCAATTTTTCAGTATCTGTTAGCATATTTTAAAGGGCACGCTCAGGTTGCTGTCTTTAAGTAATAAGCACTATGCATCACTAGTTTAAGCAACAGAAATTTTTTTCTTATATGGCCAGAATTCAAAGATGTGGTAAACTCTAAGTTGGGTGCATTCAATATCCCAAACACAATATTAAGAACCCGATTTCTTTTAATCTCTCCATTGTTTTGTTCCCAGTGCGTCAAAGAGAGCTGAGCCTTTCCAAACATAAGAGCCACAGGGAGAAAGGGGATTGCTCTTCAGTAGGAGCGAGAAAATAATCTCCCCAATAAATGGCACTGAGACAAACGGATAACCATATGTACCAGTAAGAGAATGAAGTTGAACTCTTCACACCATATACAAAAATTAACTCAGAATGGATCAGACTTAAATGTAAGAACTAAAACTGTAAAACTCTTGGAAGAAAACATAGGAGTAAATCTTTGTGACCTTGGATTTGTCAAATGATTATTAGATATGATACCAAAAGCATGAGCAACAAAAGAAAATATAAACTGGACTTCAAAATTAAAAACTTTTGTGCTACATAGTACATAATAAAAAAGTGAAGAAAAATCCACAAAATGGGAGAAATCTAATTTGCAAATCATATATCTGATAAAGGAATTCTATATATCTAGAATATGAAGAACTCCTCCAAATCAATATTTTAAAAAACAACCCAATTAAAAATGGACAAAGGATCTAAATAGACCTTTCTTTTTTTATACTTTTTATTTTGTTTTTTTAAATTTCTTTATTGATTGAGGTATTATATATGTGTCCTTATCCCCCCATTGTAGACCTTTCTTATTTCCCTCCACCACTCCACTACCATTAAGAAATAATTTCTTGCCCTAACCGGTTAGGCTCAATGGATAGAGCGTCAGCCTGCGGACTGAAGGGTCCTGGGTTCGATTCCAGTCAAGGACATGTACCTTGGTTGTGGGCACATCCCTAGTAGGGGGTGTGCAGGAGGCAGCTGATTGATGTTTCTCTCTCATCAATGTTTCTAACTCTCTATCCCTCTCCCTTACTCTCTGTAAAAAATTAATAAAATATATATTTTTAAAAGATATAATTTCTTATTCTATCAAGACAAGCTACTCTTTTAAGTTCTTAAGTTCCTCCATAATCACACCTCAACTCTTCAATATGCCACATTGCTCAGTCTTTAGAAATGTCATGTCCTTTCACAACTAAAGAAATGCAAAATGCCAATGTTCAAAACCCATTAGCTGTTTTGTTTTTCACAGGTCCTCTGAGGATGTCTTCTTTGGTCCTCACCAATTTCCAGAGTGACAATTTAAGCCTCACTTTCTCCTCCCCAGAGGGGTCTAGTTTCTGACCATTTCCTTTAAGAGAACTATATGCTATATTGAACTGGCCTCTAATTATTCATATACCTATGTTAGTAACCTCAAAAAAATCATTTTTTGAAAGTAGGAGTTATTCATCTTATTACATCTTATTCATCTTATTAAAAATTCAATCAATGTTTTTTTGATTGATTGTTATTTTGCTTTATCTGCTCTGAAGTTGAAGAATGAAATGTCACAGAACTGTTAAGATTGTTTAAGGGAATAGTTTAAAATTATCCAGGTTATCTCCAAATTAGAGTATTACTGTAATGTGCTATAAATTAATATAGCATAGAACAGCCTAGAAGTCTTATTTAAAATTTTATTTTCAAATTTCACAAATAACTAGCACTTTAATTTCCCCCAGAACACAGATTTTGAGGCTGATCTTTGATTCTAAGCTGGCTTCCTCTTTCTTGTGCCTAACAGCTCTGTGGGCCACTTTTGGAAGCCACATGTTATTTTGGCATTTCTCTGGATTCATTATACAAGTAACACATTATTTCCAGTTCCTGGGCCATCTGAAATAAGTAAAAATTCTACCTTGTTGCAGGCAGTTAATGACTGGATGAGCCCCAGTCAGGCAAAAAGGCAGTCTGGTCTCTCCACATGCCAAACCTAAAGCAATGATGGCTAGAAACAGGCTTGAAAAGTCCCAAAAAAACAGGAACTGACTTGAACCTCACTTAAATATAAACCAAATACCATAATGAGGTTTGAAATAATTCAAACCCCCATCTTTATTAGTTCTGTTTGTCTTTTTCTGCTGTTGGTGGTGGTGTTTTTAGTACCCTTGAACCTTTCCTGGGTTCTAGTCTGAACTGAAAGTGCCAGAAAAACAACAAAAATACTGTGATTGTATTTATGGCCTAACCAGAGTGGGAAGCACTGGAAATATCAAGACACCATAATTAAAATCCATCCAATTGCAATTCTTTCAACAAAAAAGAATTCAAATAACAAGACCATAGACAATGTGGCTTTGAAAGGGACTAAGTCTGAGGCCCACTGACAGAGTTTTAAAAAAGTACATATATATATAAATCTGGAAATAGAAAAGAAGAACTGAAACTGCTTATTTGGGAGCAATTGAAAGGCAAAGGTGTGAGCATATGTAAGTGAAATCTACTCAACTCCCAGTATCCATTTTGACTATTAATATCAATGCCTTGCTTAGTGCTAAGTGAAAATGGTTATATTTATATTAACTCCTTGCTTCTGTACAATGTCTTCAAGATATATTATAAGAATAATTTTTAAAGGAAAAGAAATAAAGATATGGGTCAAATACAACGAGAACAACCAACTTCTGAATGACTGAGACTGAATCTTACAAAATTGTAACTGGAGGTAGATTTTCAATACGAGTAATAAATCCGTATATATGGGCAACTACCATGTTCTCAGCCTTGTACAGACTGCAGACCGAGTGACTGAGAATTTTGGCGCCAGTAACTGAACCAGGGAAGAACAGCTTTAAGAGGAAAATGATGGATTCTAGCTTAGACATGTTACATGTTGAGGTGTATGCAGCAGGCACTTGGATAGTCAGAGCCTGGGGAAAAGCTGGGAGCTGGAAACAGGTGTTGAGTGATCTGTAAGGTGAATATAGTCTAGAAAGAGAAGAAGATGATGACAGAACTACATACGGCACTTAATGGGTGGACAAGATGAAACAGAGAAACCAGAGAGTCCAGGGCCAGCTTCATGGGTGTGTGACCCGGACAGTCTTACTCCATGCTCAGTGGTCTCCAAGCCTCATGAAATGTTCTACTTCTATAGTCTAACATTCTCCATCATTTTATCTCTGAACCTGTGATTTGTAACTGAAGTTGGATAGGACACTGGACATGTGTATGAGCAGAGGAAATGTGTGCACCATGCGTGTCCAACAGGCCTTGCCTCCCTGTGCACAGGCAGTGTCTTGATGTCTCCTGAGCACAGACTTCCAGAGCCCACGATGTGCGGGGCTCAGCAAGTTTCAAAGTGAGTGCAGGTAAGCGTGTTCCATCTTCAACTCAGTCGGGGGAGTGGGGACGCCTGAAAGTCCCGAAAGGCCACGATTTCTGTTCAAACCAGAATTTGCTGTTTTGAAAGAAATTAATGGCATTCTAGGAAACATAAAATGAAAAACAACAACAACAACAAAAATCCACCCTCTTCTGTCCTTTCTTCCCAGCAAGGAGAACACTTATACTAAAAATGATGACACAGAAGGAAATAAAAAAAAAGGAGCAACCCACATTTCCTTTCCCTTTCAATCCTGCCTTTTCATTGGTGGCCCATGGTTGAGAGTGGTGGCAGGATGTGTGCATGGAATTTTAAAAGTTTGTTTTATGTAGTGATTCCACTATTCTGGTAAGAATAAGACACATGTGTATAAGCCACAAAATACTGATTATGTCATTTCAGTAAGTCTACATATAAACTAAATGCTCTTAAATGTGAACTTAAAATTAGTATTGTACAATATAAAGATAAGTGGTAAAGTTCACACTAATAATTTAAATTTTAATTTTTCTTTACTTAGAGTGACATTAAATAGCAAATAGACAAACAGCATCACAGTGAAGAGAAACTGCAAGAGAAATAAAAAACCTTTATGTGAGTATCTAGTGGTACTTTTTCCTGCATTTTGAACAAGGAAACCCACACTTTCATTTTGCAGTGGGCCGTACCTGAGAGCATCATTAGGTTGAAGTGAAACCAGGATAATCAGAGTCAGGAAGACAAAGAAGTGTTTAGGAGAGAGGACGTTTGGTATTTGCTCAAACACAGCCCTGGAGCAGCCCTCTTGCTGGCAGGTGGGGAGGAGACAAGACTCTCCATGTCTGCCCTCCCAGCTGACATAGGCCAGGGCTCCGGGGAGATGGCTCATCTCTGAAATCTGCCTTCCTCCCCTCCTGTGCCCAGGCTGGGGATTGAGAATAGACATTGAACATGGAGGTTAACCTGGTAACCTTTGAAAGAGGAATATGGGGAGATTCCCTAGACTGAAAGTTAGATTTAAAAGGATTAAGAAGCCAGCAAAGATAACATCATTGCAGCAAAGATAAATTATACTTCAGAAGCATATAGGAAATCTAGATGGATAAATGGATGAGGAGTGGGTGGATGAATAAATGGAAGGATAGATAAACTGACTTATGTACCTTCCCTTTTACTCTTTATAGATTAGGCAATATATTATGAGCTGGGAAAATGGGAGATGTTGGTAATAAGATATATGAAAACCAAGAACACTGAAAATATTGTGTAAAACATGCTATGCAGAACAAAATATACTTTTAGGTCAATACAGTACTTGGGTTAGAAGTCAAAAATGTGCTTTCATATATAAGTAACTTTATTTTTAAAAATATTTTGTCTCACCATTAAAGGAAAGATGCTATGTCTATGAACAGGATGCTAGGGGTATTCTAGACATTAGGCCCTATTTGGCACTTTTTCCTCATTGATAAGTATGGGTTATAGTATGCTAAACATCTATACTCTCTCCTCATGTGTCGCATGATAGGCATCTGCCTGGTGTTGCCTAGAGATGGGAATTCAATCTGTGCCTTTGAAAGATGTTTCTCTCAATACGAAGCCAACTGCCCCACATGGGACTTGGCTCTACAACTTCTGCCTCATTAACATCTAATGAGTAGAGTTCAATGCCAAACAGAGAAATTCCTGCTTTGATTATTCCAGATCCAAGGGTATGGCATTGATCTAGGGAATGAAAATGACTCGCAGAAAATTGAAACACACCCTTCACTTATAAAAACACAAACTGCATATCACATAAGTCTGCTTTTCGTGATTATACCTAAAAGACTAATCCCAGTTGTAGTGAGATCGTTTGCCTTTCAAATATTTCCAAAAGTGTCATATTCTAGCCTCCTGCTCAGAACGAATTCCTGGCCCCAAGTGTGCTTTCAACAGGTTCAAGGATTGTACAGGGAAAGCCAAAGTAGGAGCAAATCTATCTTTCTATGAATTGCCAACACTTGTTCCTGTTATCACAAGCCTGTTTTTACAGTGTGAACAAGTTTGGGTTTTAATCTCAGCTGAGAAACGCAGAGCTTGAGGTTCACTCACTTGGGTATAAGAGGCTGTAACAAAGGATCTTGAAGAAAACATGAGGGAAAAGAGGCTCTATTAACCTCTGAAACAAATTGGAAAATGCAGTTTACTTGTAGAATAATACTCGTTTGAAAATTAATTTGAACAATCAGAGAGCAGGGCTTTCCTCTCATTTCATGGCTCAGGACCTCCCCACCCCACATCAAGACAGGAACAGACCCCGATCTCCTGTCTCCCACTATCCATCAAATACCTGCTTCAGACTCAATAGCAATGCCTAAGCCAATCATCTGTGCATGCCTTCTAGGTGCCAGCAGTCCCTTTCAGAGCCCTGATCATTTGTGGTGTGTCTTGAGGATGCTAGCTTACTGTTCTTTCTTTCCTGGGGTAATTGCATGTTTGAGTTCAGAGCAAAAATACAAATAGCTAAGTGACAAACATTCTCTAAGTCCACATGATTCACACACACACGATATTAGAAAGGAAGAAGCTACAGAATCTCACTGGAGGACTATTGTTAGTCATTCCAAATTTTATAAGGAAGAAAGGGTGTTGTGGGCTGGCTGGAAGTATCTGTGAATTATCTGTAACTTTTACTCACTGCCTCAAATATCTGTGAGTCAGTGGCATAAATAACAGGGATTCTGCTGTCTTCAGTGGTAGCCCAGAGCTCACTATGAAATTGTAAGACTATAAATAAGCTTAGGGTTGTCCAGATGTTAGTCACCTACAAACCACTCCACAACGGCCATAGATTAACATACTCTCTGTACTCTTAATCTCTTCATATTTTTATGTAGACTTTCTTGGACTTTTAGAGAGTCAAGTTTATCTATTTTAAAGAAAAACTTTAAAAGACTGATATACTTCTGCTTAACTGGATTGTATGTTCTGAGGAGTATGAACTTGATCCTATATTTCTTCTGTAATCTCCTTGGCCCACAGCCCTGGGCTATGCTTATAATAACACAGTTCGTTTGACAATGCTCAAAAATGAGGTCAGCTTTTCTAACTTCAAGGAATTCAGCACATGAATAATTTTCTACACACAAAGCATAGAAAATTCAAAATATTAATTTCCATGTGTGATGGAAAGGGAATGAGAAAAAATTACATACAAGACTCCTAGGACTTCAGAGTTGACATTCTGTACGATCTTTTATTCGAAGAGACAAGAAAATAAATGTCTCCTAAAGATAGGCTCTTGAGAAAACAGTTTCTTGTAATCAAAAACATATTAGCCCTTGGAATTGCATGGTAGTCTCAGCCATTTTAGAAAGGCTCATGTCAATATTCTCAATCAAATTCTCACTGATGAAAAGGTTAGAGAAGTGGAAAAGGTGGGTCAAAGCAGAAATAAAAGCCGCTGTTTGCTTCACTGTTTGTGCCCAGATTTGAAGAGCATTCACTATTTTCTTTGCTAAAAATTTTCTGAGTGTCATCAAACTGAGAACTTGGGGCATCTTGTCTGGTTTTGGGTAGAGAGTAATTACCATCTGCACCCTACAAATGTGGGCAAGCTTGCACTGAAATAAACCATCCAAATCTATGACGAACATCAAAATTGTAGACATAAGGAGCAAAGCGGAAAATTGTAGTATGACAAAATAGCTACATTTAATTATGTAAAATTACATAGAATTTTCTTCTTCTTTAGAGGTGCTTTATTTAAACTTACAACAAAAGGCACGTCTCTGGTTAATGCAGCTTTTATTTCAAGTTAGGGAGCTGACAGAACATTTATTAAGTTTGAAATTCAAGCAGGTTGCAATTTTTAAGGTTTTAAGTCCTTTTTTTTTTTAGCAAATTCTTTAAATCTATAAAGTAAAAAAAAACAAAGCAAAACTGTGAGCCCAATGTGATCTCTTTTTTCACATCAAATCTTGCATGTGCCCTTCCCTGTACAGGCTTCTCTGCTCTCTTCCACAGTATAAATACCCACTTTAGGTTCCAGACTCTACTACAAACTTTCTCTTCTAGGGAGCATCCCAAGACACTGTTCTTCCACACAAAGCTTGGCAGGTACTGCAACAGTCCTCAGTGGCCTTATCCCCGCTCATCCTGAGAAGATGCAGTAGTGACCCAGCGCTATGTAGCACCGGGAGGGGCACTCTGGGTAGCTTGCTGGGTTGCTGGAGGAAGAAAAAATCAATGTCAACCTCTGATTCCACTGGGAAGTCATTAGGCATCATCATGCCCATTATGTTCCCTGACCTTTACAGCTCCTTTCCTAGGTAAGCATCCATGCATCTTCTTAAAAAACAAAACAAAACAAAAAACAAAAAAACAAAAAAACAACAGTTCTATCCTGGCTGTAAGAAATTGATTGAACCAGGGACTGGGGGCTAAAGAGTTCACTCTGCGTTAAATAATAAGATCAGATTCCCTTGACCTAGGGCAGGGGTGGGGAATGTCTGGCATACGGGCCACATAAGGCCCCCAAAATCATTTGGTCTGGCCCTGCCAAGGCATTAGGGGTGATTTAATTGTTTGACCAAATGTAACTGGTTAATTTTTAAGTTGAGAATTTTGTATGGCCTAAGAATTATGTTATAAATATCCAAATGGTCCTTGGCAGTAAAAAGGTTCCCTGCCCCTGGCCTAAGGGATTGAAAAAAAGAAAGGAAATTACCACGGAAAGCATGAAGCAAGGTTGGGCTGACCACATGAGGAAGAAATAGGAAGTCCATCTCCTTGTGTGGCTTCAGAGCCCAGATAGGTCCCAGTTGCAGCCCGTGCCTATCCTTGCAATGGATCAGTATTTCCTGGAGACATCCTGGCACATGCTTGGCGTATATAATGACACAATACATAAATGCTCGCTTTAAGTATGTAACTCTCAGGACCACTGTTTCCACACAAAACGTGACCTTCAGTCCTTGAACAGTTTCTCTTAGAATCTGCCTTCTCCTTCAGTCCCTTTTCAACCTATAACGCATGACCTCTGTGTGCAAAGACAACATTTAGAGAATCAAAGAAATAGGAAGTTGCCAACCCTCTCTCCGCATGTGGCTTCTTAGCCTTCATGCCACAGAGGCTCCATGTCCCCAAACCATGCACCGATTCCTTTACCAGCTGCCAGTGCCTGAAAGGACACTTGAGAATTGTGGCTGAAGCAGAGGAAAGTATCATTTCCTGTGGGGGTGGGTGCTCCTAGTTGATCATAGGAAGAGCAGCACCAGGAAGGACTTCCTGAGAGAATACCCCACCCCCAGGTGCTCCTCTGGCACACAAAATCCTCTAAAGGAGAACATGTCCATTCACCGTTCACCTGCTAAGCTCTGGATAAGATACCTTCGTTATGAAGAAATAACAACAATAACCAACTCCTTCTGAGAGAGGGGCCTGCCCCGCACGTGCTGGTAGAGATGCCGTCTTTCCCCGCCCTATCCCAGCTGTGGACCGAGGGGACACCTGACTCCAGCCAGGCCAATCAGTCCCCCTTCTAAAAACTGGAATTAGCATGAACAAATACTGAGTCTGTTAATTATGAAAACCCAAGCTAGAGAGCCAGGTAGAGGCTGCCGTTTTAAGGCAGCCAAGCATAAGGTGGTGAGTGCCTTGACAAGGTCAGCAGGGAGAAGAGAATGAAGCTGGCACACAGCGAGGAGGCACCAAAAGGCCCCAGGGAGAGATGGAAAGAGAGATGTGGACATTAAAAAACAAAACAAAACAAAACACAAAAAAGGTGTATGATAACTTCCTAATTATTGTAAGTCCTAGAACTCTCCCTGGGATCCATGCCACCTGGCATAAGCACAGATCAATGAGTAGACCTCTGGTCCTTGCAACAAATGGACATGCACCAGTGAGTTTCCTAACACGAGAAATAGTGTCATTAAAATAGCAATCTGTGTACACAAGGCTCCTAGTTTTAGTCATAGCTAATTCTAAATTCTAAGATCACTTTACATTTATCAATGTATTTTCTTCCATTTAAATCATTATTCCTATAACAGAAACGCCGTATATTGTACAATTATTCATTGAGCTGCTTCATGCATGGCGATGAATAAGGCAGGATTCTCCCTGCTGCAGGTCAAAGGTGCAAACAATGCCAATGGCCTGTGTGGAGCCTGGAGCAGAGGCGCAGACGGATGCTCCAGGGCTCCAGAGACAGTAACTTACTTAATTTTCACCTACTTCAAAGAGGTTGTGAAAATTGATACTTTGCAAAGACAATCACACAAGACAGGTAAACATTAGTTTAATTTCAGTAATTTGCACTTGATGCCTGAGGAGGTAAAGTGTTGTTCTCTGGGCACAGAACTTGCATTTCATGAAGTGGGTCCCTGCATGTCCCATCATGCCTCACCCGCTCCCATCGCCACTTTAACGGTTAAAAACCAGGCACAAGAGAAGTCTGGGTACTTGGTGAACTTGTCTGAGAACACAGCTTGCTGTAGAGCTGACAACTGGGCAGCATTCTTTTCACCCTGAGGTAGTATTCCCCTGATAGGTTTTCAAAGAAAGTGTATAGGCCTCGGGTTAAACCCACATATTGAACAACAAACAGGTTTATATCCTCTCCTTCCTGAGATGGCATTAAGATAATTTTTAAAAAGTGTTTTTAAAGTACAAACCCTAATGACAAAGACAACAGAAGAGGGGACATGAACACATTGTTGGAGGAATGAGGTAATGAGAGAAAGGAGCTGTGCAGAGGAGGGAGCCTGGACCATGACAGGTAGGTCAACGGAGGAAGAACCATCTACGGGAAGAGGCTGACTGGCTGCGCCAAGACCCCCGGAGGGTCTCGGTGTGGCTCACAGCAGGCCTGAGGCCAGGGGAGGAAAACTGGGGACTCCCCCACCACTCCCATGAAGAGAACCAGGCATCTACGTGTACATAGAGGTTTAGTCCCTGGACAAGTTGAGGAGAACCTTTGGGATCAGCAAAACCTGGTGCAGAGCAATAGATGATGCACAAGGTGGGAAATGGAATTTAATGTTACTTCCAGTTCCCAAAATCCAAGCAGAACTTAATAAATCGGGCTGCCACCTTGAGGAGTGAGATTAGAACATTTTTCTTGGCAAAAGCCCCTGAGGAAGTCCTTTTCTTTGCTAACAATGCTGGAGCCTCCTCAAGTGGCAGCTCCCTGGCTGATCACCCAGAAATGAAGGGCACTGCCTGTCATGCCAGACACACAGACACATCCTGGGTTCTCCCGCTCAGCTTTTAAAAGAAATAAGGTACTGAGGTGATATTCATATAATATAAAATTAACCGTTCTAAAGTGAACAACTCAGTGGCACTTAGTACATTCACAATGTTGTACAACTACCACCTCTGTCTAGTTCCAAAACACTCCCATCACTCAAAGTCAGACCCCTTACCCATTAAGCACTTCCTTCCCCTACTTCCCTCCCCCAGGCCCTGGCAGCCACCAATCTGCATCTGTCTCCATGGATTTATCTGTTCTGGATACATCACATACATGGACCCATGTAATATGTGACTTTTTGTATCTTAGTATACTGTTTTGGAGGTTCATCACGTTACTACATACGTATATCAGGACTTCATTTATTTTTATGGTTGAATAATATTCCACTGTATGTATATACCACAATCCAAATCAGCTGTTGATATCTCAATCTTGGGGGGAAAATTGGCAATCATCTTATAAAAGACCAAAAAAACCCCAACAACACTAAAATAAACAGAAAAATGGAAACAATATAATTCAGAAAGCACAATCAAATTTCTAAAAAAGCCATAGCTCTAATATATATCCTGAGAGATTAAGAAAAACACACATATATATTTACGTGTGTGTGCATATATACATACACATATATACTTAATGACAGCCTTAAATTAAGAAAAGGATGATGTGAGAAAAATACAAAGATTTAAAAAAAAAAAGTTGGCCAAAATAAAAATAACATATAAAAGGTTAAGAGATTAGGTTAAGGAAATATTCCAAGAAGTCTGATGAAGGGACAAATTCTGAGAGAAATAGTAAGAGACAAGTGTGAAAAGAAAAGTATGCAATGTCTTAACTATCCTGAGACAAAAATGCTTCTTAGCCTAAACTTTTACACTCAGCCAAACTATTCGTCACGGGTGAGAGTACGGCCATTTTCTGACATGAAAGGGCTCAGAAAATAAGTGTCCCATGAAGGCCTTCCAAGTAATCTCCTGGAGGATGTGCTCCAACAACACGAAAGACAAAAGGGAAAAGCGTGGACCCAGGAAAGAGAGGGAGCTGGCAAACAGCTCAAAGAGCAGCCGCCGGGCCTGGGCACAGGCTGAGAGCACAGCCAGCCCAGAGTGCTGCAGGAAGACTGAGGACACACAAAGCATCGCTGCAAATACAGGGCATAGATGCTCTGCCGTAACTTTTCCTAAAAGGTACCTACACTTTTCATTGGCTTAAAAAATAGTAAGCTTGCAGTTAAACAAGTATCTCCCTGGTGGCCTGCTATGACATGGGGCTCCTTGTGCTGGTTATTCTCCATTCGCCCTCTAAATCCATGCTCCACTCTTCTTTGCCCTGCTCTGTCTCGGGAGAGGCTGACTTCTAGGGACTGCCTCACCAGGCTACCTTGGCCTATGGGCTTGAAATAGAGTTTGGTCAATGGGCCACCTCCTCTCCCTCCTCATGCTGGTCCAGCCACTCTTCTGTTTCTCTGTGGCCACACCTGTCAGGCAGTCCCGCCTCCATGGCCACGGCTGTCCCCAGGCTCCAGACCACACCTCCCCACCCTTGCTCCTTCAGGGGAGGGGTGGCTATGCATTCCCACAGTTGCCAGTTCCTCGGTGCTCCACCCTTCCTTCCCAGTCCTCTGCATCTGCCCAGACCTTTGTAAATTGTTGCTTTGTTAAACTCCATTCAGTTGAAACCTTTAAATGTGACATCTTACTAGTACTTTCTGCTGTGACCCTAATAAATGTATGTCTTAATAGAAAGAGTCAAACTTTTACAAAGGCATTAGTACAGTGCTGCAGAAGATGAATTATTTCTTTTTAATCTCCCCTTCTGAGATTATCTAACAAATCATTCAGTGTGTGTGTGTGGGAGAGAGAGAGAGAGAGAGAGAGAGAGAGAGAGAGAGGAGGGGGAAGAATGTATGGGGAAGAGTTTAAGAGGGAGAAAGAAAAAAACATTTTATTTCGGGTTCTTGCAGATATACAAAAAGATTCTTTACTGCTGGTGCTTAGGGGCTGTTTTAAAGAATAGGCAGGTTACGCAATGCTTAACACTTGCTAACAGTTAAGTATATATTCAGTTTTTTATTACTTTGCAAAAAAAACATGCTAAGGAAGACAATCTTTTATTATAACATGTCCTCTCTCTAACAGTGCTATCATGGTCTCTATTCCTATACAAGAAAAATCATAAGTAATAATAAACAGAAAAATGGAAACAATATAATTCAGAAAGCACAATCAAACTTCTAAAAAAGCCATAGCTCTAATATATATGTAATTATAGACATATAATTTTGCATCCTGATTTTTCCACTTAAAAGTATATAATGAGCATGTTGCTAAATATTTTCATATAATCATTACTTGCAAATTCTGCACTGTATCTGATCATATGGATGTACCATTAATCACAAACCACAGCTGTTCCATTTTCTCTAGGCAATTTTCCCTTAATCTATATGAAAATGTTTACTGTGCACAAAATAACATCAAAAAATCTGACAGCCATGAGGCCTTTCTTTAGAAGAGTAAACCAAGTTAGGACTAACATGTGCTTGCTGGGAAATGAGCCTGGCCTGCAGGATCGATCAGCGGGAGTTGGCCAGTGGTCTGTGTGCTGAGAAAGAGAGGAGCCTGTGGAGAAGCCATCTCCAGGAAGGTGGAGTGGGGTCCCTGGCTCAGCCCTAGGCAGGGACAGAGGTTCTGAGTACAACTAGTCGTCACTGTGGCCTGTTTCACCAGATATCCAGGAGATGCCGGGGGCACACAGTCATACTATTTGGGGATCCACAGATCTCAATAGCAGATAAAGGTTTCCTGCTTCCAGGGAGGACACAGGGCACAGTCACCGCTCCAGGGGCCCAAACACAAACAGCATCAATGGCATCCACACCTACACCTAGTCCCTGTGGGAGCGGAGGGCTTCAGGGCAGGTGCCCTCCAGAGCTGCTGGCAGCAGACACATCTGCAGGGAGCTGGAGCTGCAGCCAAGCACCCTGGACTCCCTGTGGCTATTTAAATGACTGTTCAAAAATAACCAGTGGACACAGACAGTAAGGGGGGTGAGGGCATGTGCTGAGAGGTGGGAGCAGCTGGGGAGAGGTCAATGGGGGGAAAAGGAGACATATGTAATACTTTAAACAATAAAGAATTTAAATTAAAAAAGAAGCAACCCTCCAGTAATTCCCCCAAATAATTAGGGAAACCCTGTGAGGCTGTCTAGCAATTGGGACAGGATTTTTTCCGAAAACACTACTTGTTACTATTAATGAAGCTTTTTATTTTTCCTCTGGGTGAGGGTAGTCTAGGCAAGATAAATTGTGTATCACAATGTTCGTTAGGTACACAGACATTCATATTGTTCTCTAACTTCTTTGAAACCTATATATATAAAAGCCTAAGCGACCATTCGACTATTCAACCAGTCACTATGATGCACCCTGACCACCAGGGGGCAGCTGTTCAATGCAGGAGCTGCCCCCTGGTGGTCAGTGTGACCCCACAGCAGGAGCGCCACTCAGCTGACCAATGGGTGCCAGACACTGGGCTCACAGCTGGAAAGCACAGTGCAGCAGCGCAAGCCTCTCCCGCAGACACTCCCCCTGCACGCCTCTCTCCCATCCGGACCGAACCGGGACCGGGATCGGGACTGGCATCAGGACTGACTGGGCATGAGACCGTGGCCACTTCTTGGTCATGGGCACACCGGTATCACCCTAGGATGGGTGCACGGAGACCACAGTGGAGCGGCAGCGAGCCTACCAAGCGGTGGCAGGTGCAGCAGGGCCAGGATGAGCGGTAGCAGTGCCCGGCCCAGGCTCAAGCTCCTCCCTGGCCACCTGCCACTTCACGCACTACTACATCCCTCGGGGGATGTTGGATTGCCAGTTTCGGCCTGATACCCACAGGCCATGCCGTGGGACCCCACCGGTGCATGAATCCATGCACTGACCCTCGTAGTTCACATAAAGGATAAAATAAGGGTGAAAGTAAATATATGCTTCAACAGAAGGAGAGTAAATATGGGGAATTTACACAAAGTATTCTCTAGACTGAAAACAGGCATATTAAACTTCTTTGAAAAAGAAACTCCCAAGGGCTGCTGTTAAGCTAACATGGGGAAGTTTAACAACAGTTGTAAGGTCTTAGGACTTCAGTAAAGAACTTTATAGGAACAAGCCCCCAAGAGGCACCTGGCTTCTAAAAAACAGATACTGTAGAACTGTTTGTTTTCCTGCCCTAGGAGGAGGTTGCCAGCATTCAACGTTCAGGCAGAAAGTCTGAATTCATTTTTTTGATGGCTAAGACAGTTGACATTAACCCAATATCTGTAGCTAATTTGCATATCATAGATAAGAAAAAAATCAAGCATAATATATAGAACAATCTCAAAGGTGAAGGGTTTTCCTTGAGTATATTAAAAACAGGTGGATTTTCTTCTTTCAAATTGAATATATTCGTAAGCATTTAGAATAATTGAATTACGATGCTTTGGGTTGCGACAGAAATCCAACTTGAACTAAGAAAAAAGGTAGTTTATTGGAAGGATCCTGGGGGTAGTTCCTCAGAGAATGAAATGGAGAATGAACAGATGAGGTTTCCCGTGGCAGACCTGGAGCTGGTTTGTGGTGACTGACTCCAGAGACTGGAACCGGGACTGACTCCGTCCTGCACTTAAGTTATCCTCTCTTTCCTCGGTGCACTGGGTCCGTTCTTTTCCAGAAAAAGATGGCCTTCCTTAGTAGGACAGGTGGCCATAGCTCTCTCCACAATAGCATTTTTTAAAATCTATTTGTTTGAAAAATCCTGAAGAAGGATTCTGATTGAGCCAATTTTGGTAAACTTCCATCAACCAGTCATTGTGGCCAAGGGGATGGAGTCCTACCTCTGGCCCAGTCTTAAGTCTGCACGTTCTACCAATTGGGGAAGTAGCACAGATAGGGCCACTAGGAGGTTACTTTGAGCCAGGCTGGCTCTCCATTGGTGACTAAGAACAGAGATTAGGAGGATAATGAGAAATGACCACCAGCCTCAAATTAACAGTTTTGAATAAGCATTCTTGCTGGGTTTGTCCATTTGCATATACATACATATTAACGTACAATATTGTCATAGAGCCACTTTAAAAAAATACATGGTTTTGAAATCTATTTGAAGAAAGAGGCCTAAAAACACAAAAACAATGCTCATCTCTTGGGAACCCTAGCCGTACATAAAGGGCTGTTTCTGTTCCTGATATCAATTACTATCAAAGCACCACTTTAAATATCTACAAAGTGGGCACTATCTACTTGCTTTTCTGGTACAAGGTCTGACTTAAGTACAGGCCTGCATTTCCTTTCACCAACACAGAAAAAGTCTCTGTGGACCAGGCACTGTACCAGGCTCTGCAGAATTCATAGCAGACAAACAGACCAAAACCCCCTGCCTTTGTGGAATCAGTAAAACATTGTGGATGAAGGAAAAACAATTTCAGGATAGTAATAAGTATGCAGATGATCCAAGTGATCAACGTGACATTTTAAACCTCATTATTCTAATTCTTTAAAGTCACCAAATCTTATGAAAACTCATAGTAAGTAAAATATTTAGAGTAGCCAAGTAAGCCTCAGAAAGAAAACGTAGGGTTTTTAGCAAAACGAGACCTTAATAATTATTTCTTAAAATGATGCAATAAAATATCCTAATAATAAAGACCTCTGCTTATCAATACTTGCAGTAAATGTTTAGGTTTTGTTAAATAATTTCCTCCCCTCAAACAAAGGGACCTTAATGGTATTAGCTGATGCCATCATTGAGGCATCAGCTAATATCACATAAAAGCATAGCTCCATCCTCACAGGACACAGGCATCCTATATAATAAAAGACTAATATGCAAATTGACGAAACAGTGAAACGACCAATCACTATGATACGCACTGACCACCAGGGGCAGACGCTCAGCGCAGGAGCTGCCCCTGGTGGTCAGTGCGCTCCCACAGGGGGAGCACCACTCAGCCAGAAGCCAGGCTCATGGCTGGGAGCGCAGCCTCCATGGCTGCACTAAAGACATCCAACTGATGGCTTAGGCCCGCTCCCCTTAGATAAGCGGGCATAAGCTATCAGTTGGACATCCCCCAAGGGATCCCAAACTGCAAGAGGGTGCAGGCCAGGCCGAGGGATGCCCCCCCATGCATGGATTTCATGCACCAGGCCTCTAGCTATAAAATAAAAGTTTTCATTTTTATAAAAATATTGAGCTTATAGTGTTTTCTCATTTGGAACTTTCTGCTTTTAACTTTTTCTTTCTTCTTGTGCTTCCTCATCTTTATTCTTACATTCTTGTATTTTCAGTTTTTATTTTTACAAGATTTAAGATCAAAGTCTATGAATTTACCTCTGAGGAAAACCCTGGCAAAGGCACATCAGTGATCTTATGTTCTAAATATTCTGTAATTGTTTTACATTTCCTCCGTGGCTCCACAGTTATGAAGCTGGGTGTTTTTTTACTTCTCAGTAGTTGAAATATTTGTCATTATTTGGGATGTGGTCAGAAAACATGCCTTGTAATACTCTTTGAGGAATTTACTGGGTTTTTTTGGGGAGGGGGTTTTGGTGCCTTAGTATATGATCATTTTTTCTTAACTGCTCATGCATACTTTAAAATGTAATTATTCTATGTTCATGGAGGCACAAAGTTTAAAATACATTTCTATTGACCCAACCCTATTACTTATGATTGTCCACTTTGTCTAGCAAAGTGAAAGTAGGATGACAAAGCCTTGTACAACTTTTCTGTACATATCTTCTGTATTCATAAGTTTTGTTTACATTTTACTGTTACACATTTACAATATAAAGAATTTAACTACGTCATATTCCTTTGCCAAATGTGGAACATTTGTTACATAAAAGTGTATATATGGAATTTAATGAAGAAACTGAACTACCAAATAATAGAGACAGACTCAGAGAGCAGGCTGACAGCTCTGGTGGGTGGCGGGTAATTGGGGGAAGTGGAAGGAGAGGTAGAGAGGTTGAGCAAAAAAGAAAAAAAAGAGAATTCATGGACACAGATAACAGTGTTGTGATTGTAGGGTGGAGGGGAGCCAGGGGGAGGGGGGGAGGTGGAGGAGGGCATATAGAGGATAAATGCTGAAGGAAAAAATAAAAATAAATAAATAAATTTTCAAAAAGTGTATTTAAGGTAATTATTTAGATGTATCATTTTATTTAATCTGTTTCCATTCTTACCTCTGATCC
Organism: Myotis brandtii; assembly: GCF_000412655.1. NCBI lineage: Eukaryota > Metazoa > Chordata > Mammalia > Chiroptera > Vespertilionidae > Myotis > Myotis brandtii. Next base: position 237,656 of record NW_005361873.1, on the reverse strand, counting down.
TTTCCAGCTGTGATTTCCTCATCCTTGTTCTAATTTTATTTCTCATTTTCCAGGCAAATATCTTTAATTACCATATTCATGGAGGTATCAGATATCAGGGTTTCAAAATCTTTGCCCACATATGAATATTTTCTATTTCTTTCCAAACTAGGTGGGCTAACGAAGCATATCAGTCTCCAAACTTCACATCTCTCTGGCAATCCCAACATGTCAGGACCCCAAAGCATTTCTGCTGTAGGTAATGCTGTGTGACTAGCTGGTTAACACCTATCAGTTGTATTCTCAGGTGACCTTGGAACAGGTAGAAGTTTGAGGACCAGTCTTGTAGAATGCAGTGTTGTTGACAAGACTAAGGCTACATCTTGGGTCTGCACCGGCCACCTGATTTTCTATTCCGAGGTCCCCGCTGGAGCCTGGGCCAGGGCCATGCCTGTGGCCAGTGCTGGTCGGCACTGGGGTTGGCAGCCCCTCCAGAGCCACATGTGGTGGGGAGAGGGGGTTCTCTAAACAAACGGCAGCGCTGTTACTAGAAGGTGGGGCAGGGATGCCAGGCAGCCAGAGACCACACGTGTCCACCACAGGCAAGCTGATGGGAAAGGGATTTCACTAAACCGAATGGAATGTCTACGGGATTCTCACCAAGACTTTGTAGATTATGTGACTTAACCCTGAGGGACTGGATTGAGGTCATTTCTGGACCTTGTGCATTTCTTTTGCTAATGTACACAGGTCTGTTTACTCCGCGTGGATATCTATCAGTTGTACAGAATGTGAATGTTATATTTTTTCCAAACAAAACTGGGTAACTTTGAGCTACAGAAGATTATATTCACTTATGTATCCACGTTGTCACAGGGAGCAGACTTATTACGCAGCTGAGCATGGGGGATTCTGGCTTTGGCGTTCGTTTAACATCTCTGATGTTTCTTCTCATCAGAAGACGACACATCAGAGATTTATTTTCACAATATGGAAAATTTGTTTCAAGTAAATAAATGTATTTAACACAGTTTCTTAGGTGCATATGCACATCTTGTGCAGACTGAGCTCAGAATTAACCAGAAGGGAAGGAGTATTTGCTGCTGGGGACTGTAGGGCTAACTGGAGGGGAAAATGCTTTCAAATTCAGGCGATTACTGCATAGATTATCCCCACAGTTGTCTCATTTCAAGAACAACGTTAAAATAAAATTGAAATACCTACAGGAAAATTGTACAATATCAAATAAGTAAAAAAAAAAGTATTAAAAATTACCAATGGCAACATAATTTAAAATAAGTAACTTCAACTAAAATCATAAATAATAGCCACTAAAAAAAATAAGTGCAGCTAAAACAAATATGTTCAAACAGGACCCACTGTAGGCCAAGATGTGGTTGACTACCACACATTTTCTGCTCTGTGGGCTGACCATGTGAGTGTGGACTTCCCAGCGAGGGTGCCTGGAGCCTTCCGCAGGAACAAAGGCCAAAGCCAAAGTCCATACTGAGTTTTGGTGCCTTACACTCAGAAAGTCCTGGACAGTGAGCCAACTGGATTCCCTAAATCCTTCCTCAACATGTTGCTGACAAGTACATCTTTCCCACCCTACACTACACAGGTGTTCTTATTTTTAAACCAAGGGCAGGGCTGTATTTTTACCCCTAACAAACACTTTGGTTCTTTATTTCAGCCCACTGCGATCCGGAATCTGTGTTTAAGTGCCTTTCCTTTATCTCCCAACGTGTGGCAATTGATAAATGTTACTTTTGTATTCTCCTCCAAATATCTGATAAAAATAAACAGGATACACTTTTTAAATTGCAGTTTTAATATGACATATACATTGGTAAGCCTAAGAAAATGTTCACTTTTTTCAGTGTTTATAGAGAAAGAAAACACTCTATCACCCTGTTTCTCTGCTGTTTGGGAGGGTGGAGCTTTTTGCTGGGCCGATGGTAATGGGGCGAGCTAACAGCACACCCCTGAGGGCAGGGTCAAGGTTGAGGGTTTTACAAAGGGACTCCTTGGCAGGTCAGGCCTAAAACTATGGAGAAAGGCAGAAGAGGCAAAAGAAGATACAAGGGGACCTGGCAAAGTCCCCAACAAGGCTTCCTTCAGCTTGAGCCTTTTGTTGCTGCTAATGTTTTCTTTTTAGCTATATAACTATATAATAAAAGCCTAACATGCAAACTGACCAAATGGTGGAAGGACAAAATGACCAGTCGCTATGATGCGCACTGACCACTAGGAAGCAGATGCTCAACACAGGAGCTGCCCCCTGGTGGTCAGTGCGCCACAGGGGGAGCGCTGCTCAACCAGAAACTGGGTTCAAGGCTGGCGAGCCACAGGGGGAGCGCTGCTCAACCAGAAACTGGGTTCACGGCTGGCGAGCGCAGCAGCAGCAGCAGCAGCGCCAAGGAGCAGCAGCGAGCAGGTGGATGGACACCCCCCACTGGGGACCCGGACTGCCAGAAGGCGCAGGCCGGGCTGAGGGAACCCCCTGCCTCAGCCTGGGCCTCTAGTAATAATATAAAGAACAGGGAAAACAATATTTACTTTGTAACATCATGGCAAAAAAATACAACTATGGCCAAAGCTTGGCTCCTTTATAACTAAGGCTTATGCTGTCCATGAAGAGAGGCAGCAAGGCTAATCCTACCTCCATGCTTGGGGAAGAGTGAGCACGCCCATCCGTGCCTTGTGAGGCAAGACGGAAGGATGAGGAAAAACATCTCAGAAGTGTTATCAATATACAATCATCCATCTTAGTCAAAAAAAAACTAAACCAGATACAATGAAGTTGAAAATTCAGCATTTCTAAGCATTTCATTTTACTCAGATCTAATTAGCAGGTTAACGATTAGTCTGTATGGGGGCTAAAAAAAATATTAATACTTTTTCTCCCATCTTATAAGTTCTTCTGGCTGGGCTAATAATCAAATGAACAGAAACAGATTAACAGGAGAAAAATCAAAGTTTTAATACACATGCCTGGGAAATTCACATAGGCATGAAGATTCCATGAAGATTTCAAAGACAGTGAGGCAACATTGGGTATATAAAACATTTTTGGACAAAGGGGAAAAGGGAGGAACTGGGTCTTAGATTTCAGAAGTGACAAAGGGCAACCTGCAGGTAGTTGAGGAAGTGGGGAACATACATGGCAGAAAAATCCTTGCTAGGCACCTCAGAAACAATGGGACACAGGGGTATCCCACTAACAGGCACCTGCCTGAAGCCTTCTTGTTTGCCACATTAATTCCCGTTAGGCTACGGGAACATCCCAAGGTCTTCCTGAAGCAGGTTTCTCTGTCTGAATCTCTTAGGCAGGAGGAAGGAGAATGGGGAGAATTAAAGGCTCCCTGAGTCTTATTTCTTAATAAACAGCTTAAACTCAATTTCTCAAAAGAGCACTTTCACGGTAGCAGAATTTTGATTCCCTTCATCTGCAACAAAAAGTCTTTTTACTAATGAAAAAAAAGACACACAACCTGAAGACCAATCTGATTTTGCTTTATTGACTCCTTTCCCCACACCCGATATTTACAGATGTAATAAGTGGAATTAAAAGACTATCATACGAACATTTAAAAAAGTCCATCCGAAACACTCTTAATGGAAATCAATTCATGTGTGTCAATACAATAACTAATTTATAATTTTCAGCCAATATCCATCATGCTTCATTTCATAAAAATTCTATTTTCAAGGAGAGATAAATCTGAGAAAATATAAAAAAATTCAGAAAAATATTTCCGTATCTAGTCACAATCTTCCAGTTTTTCTGTAAAAGAAATCAATGACAATTATAGACATATGGGCCACAGTGAATTAAATAAATTTTTTTCTTAATTGCATAACTACTTTCTCTAATGCCATATTTAACTTTCAGTATAGAAAAACCTATGCATCTTTTATCATATTTTCATAATAGGCTAATATCTTTTGTTGTTTAAAAGGAAATACATATCCAAATTTAAAACCATCACCTAAATATTACCTTCAAATTAGCTACAAGGTATATGGCCACATGTTATTACCTTGACTCTCCATTATGATGGTCCATAGGATGGAATAAGATGGACAACAAAATGAGGAAGTCCCCTAACCAGTCCTCATGCTACTTGCTCTAGAAGCCAGCTGCTCGCACAGACATTAAGAGGACATCAGAAATAAAGCATTTACCTCTGCATGTCTGAGAGATGCCAGGGCTATGTGGACTAATGGACCTAACTTAACAGTATTCTCAGAAGAGAACTCCAAACACTCTGGTGTGGAGATCAGTGGGGAAGAAGGAGGGCATTATTTTCTCTATCTGCACAAATTAAGGTTTCTCTCGCTGGTTCAGGAGAGCTAACTGGCTTTACTACCCATTCAAAGAATGCAGGAATAGTGTCTCTTATCTTTAAAAAGTATGGCTGTGTTATTACAGCATTTAATTCCTTCCTATGCATTTTTGAATAATTTCAAAATTGCCAAAGACAAAATAAATCAGTGTGTCAGTGACAGCAACTTCTAGAGTATTAAAACTCTAAAAACTCACTTAGCAGTGTTTAATGGTATTCCTTGTTGCTAGACTAACATGCTGAAGGGGCATATAAGCACAACTTAGGAAATCATAGTGAATAAACATCGTTTACTATCCACAATGTAAAAACATCCACTTGTCAAAAAAATCCTTGTAATGGTGGTTGCACTGGATATTTTACTGTTTTTTTTTAAAGTAAAAATTTACCTTATACACAATTCATAGGTTTCCTACTCAACGAAGTTATTTTTTCAAGTAATATAAAGGCAAATTTCAGAATGTTATGTATGGGTCATCACAGAGTCGAAACCACTAGAGTCCAAATTGATGGTGCTTAAAGGGCAATTTTAAAATAACAAAAATTACCCCTATTGGTGAAGGGTTTTAATAGCTGATAAAAATATAATAGAAATGAGGGTAAAAATTGGAACACAGGGTGTATTTGCAATTAAACCATGGCAGAAAACACCCTCATCTAGTGACTATTCAATGTTAACAAATGCAAGCATCTGTTTTAGAGAAATCAGACAATACACATGCTTATTATGTCTCTATTAAATGCAAATATACTATGAATTTAATTTTTTTTTAAGTCCACATTTTGTTCTGGAACTTGACATTTACCAAAACACAACACAATGCTGGCCATTGTTCCTTGGGCAACAGAACATGCTAGCTTTCTCAAAATGCAGGGCCGACAATGCTGGCCATTGTTCCTTGGGCAACAGAACATGCTAGCTTTCTCAAAATGCAGGGCCGACTTACCCGTGTGGTCAATAATTGATCATCTTTCGAAGGGCATCATAGCATTTCCATTTGTCTGGGATGTAGAATGGCTCAAAAATGTGAGGAAAGGGTGTGTCATACCCACATACTCTGGATATAGGAGCCTCCAGGTTCAGGAAGCATTCTTCCTGCAGATATGAATACAGGTGGTTAACTTCAAGAAGGTATCTTTCGAGTTCCTTTCGCGCACTCGGCTGCTGTCCGCCTCTCCCCGGGGCTCTCCTTGTGTCAGTGGAGCCATGGCGTTGGCTGAGACCTACCGGGCAGCATCCTCCCTGCCCAATGGCGACTGCAGCTGCCCCCGGGTGCGGCCCGGAGGGAACCGGGTGACAGTGGTGCTCGGCGCACAGTGGGGCGACGAAGGCAAAGGGAAGGTGGTGGATCTGCTGGCACAGGACGCGGATATCGTGTGCCACTGCCAGGGAGGAAATAATGCCAGCCACACAGTTGTTATAGATTCCGTGGAGTATGATTTTCATCTTTTACCCAGTGGAATAATTAATCTAAATGTTACTGCATTCATTGGAAATGGTGTGGTAATTCATCTACCGGGATTATTTGAGGAAGCAGAAAAAAATGTTAAAAAAGGAAAAGGTCTGGAAGGCTGGGAAAAAAGGCTTATCATATCTGACAGAGCTCATAATGTGTTTGATTTTCATCAAGCAGCTGATGGCATCCAGGAACAGCAGAGACAAGAACAAGCAGGAAAGAATTTGGGTACCACAAAAAAGGGCATCGGCCCAGTTTATTCTTCCAAAGCTGCTCGGAGTGGACTCAGGATGTGCGATCTGGTTTCTGATTTTGATGGCTTCTCTGAGAGGTTCAAAGTTCTGGCAAACCAGTACAAATCTATATACCCCACTTTGGAAATAGACATCGAAGGTGAATTACAAAACTCAAGGGTCATATGGAAAGAATTTAACCAATGGTGAGAGACGGAGTGTATTTTCTATATGAGGCCCTGCATGGACCACCAAAGAAAATCTTGGTAGAAGGTGCAAATGCAGCACTTCTAGATATTGACTTTGGAACTTACCCTTTTGTAACTTCCTCAAACTGTACAGTTGGAGGTGTTTGTACTGGATTGGGTACGACCCCTCAGAATGTTGGGGAAGTGTGTGAGGTTGTGAAAGCTTACACAACTAGAGTTGGTATCGGTGCCTTTCCTACAGAGCAAGACAACGAAATTGGAGAATTATTACAGACAAGGGGTGGAGAGTTTGGTGTGACTACTGGAAGGAAAAGAAGATGTGGCTGGTTGGATCTCGTTTTGCTTAAATATGTGAAAAACTTGTAATTGCAAAACGCATCTGGCTTCAGCAATTTTAATAAGAGATTGTGAACCTATGAGATATCAAAAAGTTGTTGGACAATAGGCAGTGTTCAGCATGAACTAATATACTTACTCTTTAACTTTCAGCAAACCAAGAGATCTTAAATAAAGTTGAAGTTCAATATAAGACTCTTCCAGGATGGAACACAGACATATCAAATGCAAGAATATTTAAAGAACTGCCAGTTAACGCACCCAGCAAACCAAGAGATCTTAAATAAAGTTTAAGTTCAATATAAGACACTTCCAGGATGGAACACAGGCATATCATATGCAAGGACGTTTAAAGAACTGCCAGTTAACGCACAAAATTACATTTGATTTATTGAAGATGAGCTTCGGATTCCAGTTAAATGGATTGGTGTAGGGAAGACCAGAGAGTCCATGATTCAACTTTCCTAAAGATTTCCAGTGACACAAGAAACACTCCTTGAGAAGGGGGTAAGGACTTTCTTAACTATGTCATTATGATCTACAAATTTCAAGAATAAAGACATTGACGTGAGGTGTAAGCCCTATAGTTGTTTCCAGTCTTTAAGATGGATGGCTGGTGTGAAGGTAAGCTTCGGCATATTCCAGTGTCAACTTCCTTGGCTGGCACAACTGCTGAAATCATCTGTTGCTCCTGCTGCTCATGGTGCCACATTTTCTTTAATGTTTAGTAATAGTATAATCCATGTTGTTTGAAACCCAAAATAGAATGATTTTCAATGTAGTTTTTCTTTATTATCGTCCTTGTGTGTTTATAGGTTTTACCTCTATTAAATGGTAAGAACAATTAATGCAATTTTGCACAAATATTTTTACATTCTGATCTTTCAGTTCTGTCATTGTAATCTTTGCTGTTAGAAAAAATGAGAAGAGAGGAGTTCTGTAAACTTTTGTAATGCTATGAATTCTGTTTAAATTGTGAACTGTTTATTTTCTGCTGAGACCATTGCAAATTCGAGCTTTGGCGGGGGGAGGGCGATTTATTCATGGGTCCTTTAATTTGTACAGAACACAAAACTTATTTCTCAATATAAATTATTTAATACATTGAGCGAATGTTCAAAGAGATAAGGTGTTCGCTAATACAATATTCTTAATGTTAAAAAATAGTCATTAAAAGATCTATTGTAAAAAAAAAGAAGATATCTTTCTTTTTCTCACAGAAATGAAACATTCCAACTTAAAATACAATTACATCCAAGGGCATTAAAATAAGTCTATTGTAATGTGAAAATAGCAGGTTAAAAAAAGCAGGTCACAAACAGCATGTTTGGCATGATCCCAGTTTTACTTAAAATGTTTTCATATATGTATATGCATTTTATGCCTACATATGTATCTACTGTTCAAGCCAAACCCGGACTGTACCAAACATGCTGTTCTACAAATACAAATGTAAGGCAGGACAATCATAACAATATGTTCATAGTAAACTCTGTGGCTTGAAATTAGTGATAGTATGCTTTCTTGTTTCCTGTATTTTTCAAGTTTTATATACAATAAACATATTATCATAATAAATGTTTATAATTACTCTATGCAGCCACACTGAACTTCTACCAGTTACTTGACTATGTTCCAGTCTCTCACCACCAGGCTTCTGTAGATCCCTTGACTCTTGGCCACTGATCTCCCAGGACTAATTTGCCTGACTAATGAGCAAACATTCTCAGGCATCACTTAAGGAGCCGTATCTTCTGGGAAGTCTTTCTGAAGCGCTGCACTCAGCACAGTCCACTGTAGCTGCCTAACTATCTGTCTCCTCTGAGACACCATGGACTCTGTGAGGCTAGCAACCTGGTGAAAAACTACAGAATCTCAACTACAGAAAAATCCTGTAGTAAATTATCTTCAGGGGAAAAAACATGTTATAACATGTTAAATTTGAAAACATAATTTTTAGATCATTAAAAAAATCGAAAAAAGAGAGAGATGTGATTAAAATATTCTTAGGAATACATCAATTTTCTCATTCACAGCTATTACCTGAAATAAAACCTTTGTTTTTTTTTATATACTTGGTTTCTACATTGCTTTGCTTCACGAAGGATTTGAGGAGATCCACATTTTCTTACATATTTTACCAACTGTATTTTCACATTAAATTTGAGGGGACTTTTTTACATGAAAGAATCCTGATGCTTGATGCATAATCCCTACCCATTGTGCATATTTCTTCTAGTGACAAGTATATCAGAACAGAAAGGACACAGAAACAGGGCAAATTAGCTCCAAAGGGCAATTGGCCATTTATACACACCTCCCCCGCCTCCAATAAGCACTATGACTTACAGTATCCAACACCAAATAAGTGTTAGTTTCTCCTAGCAACAGGAAATCTCAGTATCAACTTGAGAACCTTACATACTTATGATTTAAAGAGTCACCTAAGAAATTCCACTGCTAATAAGCTTAAAAGAAATGACAGATTGAGTGGATTGTTTCTTGATTTCAACAAGTAATTTTAAAGGGATTTAAATCGTCAATTTGGGATTAACTCAGTTTTATTATGTTAGTTGACATGGGCTGATTTTCCATCATACACGAACTATCCCTGGACACTGCAAAATACAGAAAATCAAGGGACTACTCCTAGAAGCTGGCTTATAACAAAATAATCTGTATTTGTGAAAATCACTCCTTTTAGCAAAATGACTAAAATCATCAAACCAAATTTTTTTTCAAATAGCAATGCTTCTAATTCCTCAAGAATGAGAATCACTTTTTACAAGGGTGCATCTATGATTGCATGGGCATAGAAAAAGGTCTGTAAGGTCATACTTCAATTATAAACAGTGGTTACCCTTTGATACTGGGAATGGCAGGAGGTGAGAAAGGACTCCACTTCGTACTTTATAAGTATTGTTGGAGATTTTATGACACCGTATTATTTTTGTAATTAAAAGGACTAAAATAAAGGGAAAGAGTAAAGTGAAGAGTTAGCTTTTTATGTGAATAATAGTTCCTATTTTATGTAATTAACAAACACACACTTTTTATTTTATATACAGCACTTCCTTAATTTGAAAACAATTACTGTAAATTATATAGAATTAAATGATTATAACATACTATATAGAAGTATATAAAATATACTGTAAAAGTTATGGAAGATAATTCAAGGACTTAGAAGACTGTGATTAATTTTATAAAGCTATTCCCTGAACAAAAGTTTGAAATTTTAACACTTTGCTAACTAAAATATATTAAAGAGATTTAAATGTTTCCTTCCATGGACTTCTGTTAAACTTCCCTTAAAGCAATTGGAAATAAGATGTTTGGTCAGCAGCTGTACACAGTTCATGGACAAATGATTTATGTGTGGGTAGTCTTTCTTTGTTCTGCATCAGTTTTTGTCTTCATACAGAAGCTGTACACACAGGAAAACACACACACTTACACACTCTTAGAAAAGTATTGGATCTCATTGGCAGATTTGTAGATAAATGTACCCGATTAATCCTCCACAAAGTATCTCTCTCTCTTATTATACACCACAGTTTGACACCGTAACTATAGAAACCATGTGCTCTATAATTTCCAAACAATTCAGATTAATTGTTCTTCTTTTCCATTAATCATACCCTTCTTTGTATTCCATAACACACTCATATTTTAAAAACTGCATTTGATGATTTTTGATTCAGACATAGTAATCCATAGAAAACTAGGAAGAAATAATTACCTAACCTACCAGTTACTGTGAGGATTACAGGTAGTATCCAGCACAGGAGTTAAGATGGGAATTATCAGTTGCTGGGTTCTCTCCCGGAGGAGCTTGACATGGAAAACACTGACAGATGTGACGGCGAGGTTCCAAAGCAGATCATAGTGTAACATGTAACTAGGGGCAACAGAAGAGAACCCAGACAGGTGCCAAGAGGAACTTTACTCCCGCCACTTGTGGTTCAAAGTTTCACCCTGAATCCAGTTACAAGGACTGAAAGTGAACCCTAAACCAGTTATGTAGTAACACCTACATATATTTTGTGGTGTATGTGCATGTAAATGCACCCATATGAGGGTTTCCGTGGGATCACTCAGGATCACTCAGCACTTAACCCCATTTCCCCATTGAAGTTTGAAGTACATCAACCCTAAATTCTCCTGTCACCACGTCACAGGAGTTACATCACTGAAATCAGTCTCAGGCATTCCACACTGTGGCTTCAGTCACTCTCAACAAATCTTTTTGTTTTTATGGCAGGGCTGATAATATAATTGATACAGCATGGGATTTGGAATTCTGTCTGAAGGGAATCTATGCTCTGCTGTGATTTAACCTCTCCTAGCCTCGGATTACTCAACAGCAAAATAGAAGTATTAAACATTCTGCTATAGTATCTTCCTACTGTTTTGTAACACTATTGTTCCCTTGCCTCTTTGCTTCCCTAGATTGTGAAGTAGCCTATGAGAAGTACCTAGTTTCATGCTTGACACATCACAGTGGCTCAATAACTGTGAGGTGTTGGTTTCCCTTCTAAGATTTTCCAAGTTATAATAAACACAAGGTATCTGAAATGACAGAACAAATAAATCATCATTAAAGACAAGATTCTGGTACACAGAAGAATCAACGGTGAGAAACAATATCCCTTATAAGCACAGAGCCTGAACAGCTACCATTTACTGGACACTTACTAAGCCTTTTAAAAATGTAAGGAAATACCAAAACTAAATTTAAGTGCTGTATGAGGAAGGAGGGTGGTAATCACTGAGAGGGAGTCTGTGGGGCTGCTCTCAGGCCCAGTGCTGCTCCCTGGTGGGAAGCAGGGACCTAGACACTAATTGCCAGTTCCTAAGACTATAGTCAAGAGCTATGGAAACGGTTTTAAAATTTCCTCTAAAAAAACATCATTTCCAAGCAGTGCTACTATAGAAAAGTAGCCTCTCAGTAAGCTACTGGAAGGTTACAAGTAAAAGTAGATAAATGAATGTAATCAAGACATACGTACTTCAAAAAAACTGGGTCAAGAATAAAGACCATATACTATCACTTGGTTTATTTTAAAAGCAATCATTTCACTTTTGTTTTTTAATTCAAGGCAATTCCAGACTCATATTTCTTTCTAAGGACAATTTTGGAATAATTTTTATTCAGGTCTTCAATGACATAAAGTTGCATATAGCCCACTGTGCAAGAATACATGCATATGATCTTAAGTTGAAGTTATAAAGTTTAAAGTGAGATAAAAAAATTTAGGTCTTTTATAAGTGTTCCTATTTTCTTAGAGATGACATTGGCTAATGAAACCTTTCCCTGAAAAAATATTGAATGAAATTTCCTAAACATTTAATGGAAAAGCAGAAAAGCAGGACACTGTAATGAGAAACACATCACAAGTCAAAATAGACATGCACTGCCTATGGGATTATTGGATAAATCAGGATTTTATGTTCCTCCTTGGATCAATGAGAAACATCAGTCCACAACTTATTCTTAAAGTAATAACTCAAAAACTGATTTTTAAATTACTTTTCAAACAAAAAGACCAGGTTATACCACATAATTGTTATTATGCCACCATAAACTATGAGAATATATTTTTGTTTCCAAGAGGGGGGTATGGGAGGGTAAATTAAGCTGTAAATGTAATGAGCATTGAACAAGATATATAAATTATAAAGTTATTTCTTCTCTAGGAGAAAACATTAAGAGCTTTTAATTACTGGTGAAAGTGCTGAATTTTAAAATTAAATTCCAATACCACTTGGTCCTTGTCTATTATTATTAATAATAAAACAATAGAGACTTTGCTTCTAAATGTAATTAGATGTCCAGATGTCATAATGAGCACTGAAAGAGGTAAACTCTAAAACTATGAAAAAAAACGAATATACCAAAATGATGTATATAGAGACTTTGCTTCTAAATGTAATTAGATGTCCAGATATCATAATGAGCACTGAAAGAGGTGAACTCTAAAACTATGAGAAAAACGAATATACCAAAATGATGTATGTTTGATAGCTTTAAAGTCCATGAACTTAGAAATTTATTTTTGATTATAAGTTGATTAGTCCTAATTATTTATGTAAGGTTAGACTTCCCCCAGCTTCCAAATATTATCAGAGAATATTGGTTTTAAATTGGTTTTAAATCTGTCATGAAAACTTGCACATAGCCTAAACATGAGTTGCAGCAGATGAGAAAAAATGATTCTGGTGTCTTAAATCATACTTTCTCAGCAAAGGAGTCAAAGAAACCTGGAAAGGCACTATGTCAGCAATTTCAAACTACTTTCATTTACTGAATTAAATAAATATAATTTTATGAATGTAAAATATTTTTCATTTAAGCAAATGATTTAAATATTATATATCATATTTTGAAAAAGCTTAAAACATATATTAGTTCATACTGATTTTCTCTAGAGCACAAATTTATGAAATTAATTCTTCAGACAACAGAGTCCCTAATCTACCCCCAAACTAACAGAATGCTCCCCAAAACATTAGAAATATGTGTATTTTATTTTTCTAATACCACTTACATGAGATACCTTCAGCAAACACTTGTTGACATGAGGTATCTCACTTTTAAAACACAAATGAACCTATATAACCAAATAAAACAGTATGTGACTAATGTAATTTTATCTAGATTTGTAGAACACCTGAAACATTACAGTCAAATCCAACTATTTCAGCAAAACTGCCATGTAAAATCCTGACTAAATTAAAAGCTGAGATCTCTATTACTCAACTTCACTGGAATGTATTCAATGCCTGCTGATTTTTTTTTTAAAAAATTCCATTTTTTCCTCTTCAATGCAAATTATTGACAAATTGGGTACAATTGTTGTTTTCTAAGGTTTTTTCCAGCTACTTAAAGAATGGAACTGAATTCTAAATAGGATTTTCATTTAAATTCCAATTCCATTTTTAAAATGGAAGCTTATTTTCTGAAGTTAGAAATATTATTTCTGATCTAAACAGGTTTCCCTGGATACAGTCTAGCTATCTAAAACAAAGTTGGAATATGATATTAAAATATGTGTAGAAATGATTTGTGGTTCAAATTCAATCGTCATGTCAGAAGACAAGCATGTTAATGTAGACTTATCTATGAATCTCGATACATTAACTTCAAATTGAAGTAGAACAAATTTCAGTATCAAAATTTAACATTAAAATCAGTAATTTACTATATAATATAGATTGCTTTCTTTTCAAAATGATAGTTTTATAAATTTCATTATTTTTAAAATCAGAAATAAATGAAAGCAACTGATAAGTTTCTAGATTTTATCTTACCTAAAATCACTTAAAAATAATAGTGTTCATTATGGTCTAGGGATGATAGTAAATGTTTTATAAATATTAATTCATTTTAATTTTCATAAAAACTAAACTAGCAATCACAAAGGTAAAACCAGCACCCCATCCAAACCACTACGGTTTTCCAGGTAAACCTATAAAAGCTTGGTTCTGCTTTCAAAGGTTCCCCTAGCTACAGCCTTGAGCTATGATCCAAAGCTGCCTCACCATTTTCACCTGAAGAGCACAGTGAGAAACGTGGCTAAAATAATCATTTCTTCATTAAATCTTTCTACAACACATTCTGTTTATTTGCTGCAATCAGTCTCCAAAAATGTTCTGAGGTTTTAAAAGTTCAAAGTCTAAAGTTTATATTTTTTTGAGATATACCATGTGCAAATCTTGACATTTAAAATGTACTGTGGCTCCACTGCTTTTGTTAAAACAATTTATATTCAATAGTGTAGAAAAAAAGGGCAATGCTCTCAAATTTCCACAGACCCTGAAGCTTCTTAACTTTTACAGTTCAAAGTCTTCCTATAGAAACAGCATGAACGGCAGCAAAGCTCGAAAGTGAAATTGCTTTCGAATGTGGATGCATAACGATAAACATAAGCGACTTGCAGCCTTGAGTCATCGCATGAACAAATCGCTCTCTGTAAGGTAGGATTTTTTCTTGGCTTGGCACCAGGAAATTCAAAATACTCCGGCAGAGCAACATTTGAGGATCCTACAAAGCATTCACTTTTTCTGTTTTTTTTCCACGAAATTCTTCATTTAGCATTCCAACACCACTACATGGTGCTCGGAAGGCAGAAATGAATCCTGGCTAAAGCAACCTGACGATTCTTTTGTCTCATGACATGGAAAATATATTCTCTTAGAATTTGGGAACTGAACCTGCACTAAACGTTTCTGTTAGGATTTGTCAGTTTCCCAATTTTGCAACCTGTTTTTAAGTTTCAAGACTAATTGCAAAACGAAACTACTAGAATCGTGATTTCCCCCTATCGGACACCATCTTTCTACAAAATTTGAGAAGCTGAATTTAAAACATAATGCTAAAAATTTTCTATTTTAAAAATGATATGTTTTTGTTATAATATAGAAGACTTTTTTATTGCTTTTTCCTTCTATTTAAGTGTTTGATTTCTAGTTTGTCTTTTAGTTTATGTTTAAAAGAATGCTTGTTAAATAAGGGAAGAAAAGGGGGGAAATCAACTTAATGCCAAAAGAGATGTGTCAATGTTTTTACTGAAGTTAAACATTTTTTTAAAGTTAATCTTGGGTGTCATAGAAACACAATCTTTAAGCTTGATTTTGCTGAGTGAATAAATCATATTAAGTTATTTTTCAGCAGTTTAATTCGGTCACTGGATCACTGCAATTTTACTAGGAAAAGCACAGCAGAAATAAATGTCCTAGGCTACCATCAATAATTGGAGATGTGGTCAAAACCTGTTAATTGAATCCCAGTAGTAGTTGCACTTCCAAAGTTTAATAATGGAACAAATTAACAATGCAAACAAGTTTCTGGCAGCAACCTGATATGAGTAAGGAAAGGCTTGTAAATGCTCTCATTATTTATATGAGGATGGCGTTTGCTAACATAATGAATTTGACCTATTCATTAAATCTTGCAATTGTAATTACTGTCTGTATCAAATTAAAATAAAATGCAGAATCCTAAGTAAAATTTCCTCTTTACTATATTTACATATCTATGTTTCTACCTGCAAAGGTGGTTAATATTTCTTACAAAGAATTTGTTCAGATTGAATGTCAATACATTTGCATACATACATTTTCATATTAGAATTTCAAGAATGGAGAGATATTTCAGAATTAGGGGGTTAAATATAGATGCCTCCCTTTTTGCTCCCAATATTGGGTACACTGTGTGCTAATCAGAGGAATCCAAGTCTCCACGTATTGAATGCTGGGTATGGACAAATTTCTAATAAGTCTGATAAAACCACAGATACACTTGTGAGGGGTGGTTAGGGGCTGGGACCTAGCTCTGGATATTTTATAGTTAAGTGTAAAAATATAATATTAGAACTGCCCAAAAGAACTATTTATTAATAAATTTAGATGAACTAAATTTATAGTTCATATAAAATGGTAATGTTCACATAATTTATTTAGATGGACCAGAGCAGTGACTTACTATTCTTTATCTACTTATTTGAATCTGAACTATATCAATTCAATCAACTCCCACAATTAGGAATCAGAGGCTAACACACAGCCCTGACTCTCTGAAAGAGATCGCAGAAGTTTCCCTGTGTCATATATCACACACAATGATGTGCATAACATACATGGACACAAACAAGCAATTCTGTGTTTAATCAACACATTCTGGCGAACATCCACATGGCGGCCTATAAGAAAAGAAATGTTTGTTCATATGCCTATGGGTTCAGAAAAAGGAGTATGGACATGCATACAAGAGAACAGAAAAGCCAGATTCACTAAATAGTAACCAAGGAGATGCTCTTACTTAGTAATAAACAAGTGTAATTATTTGTATAGTCTCACTTAATCCTTTCAACAACTCTGTGGTGGCACAAGTGAGGTGCTGAGGGTGGCCAAGTTTAAGGTGCTCCCAGTTTTGTTGGTATTTAAACCAGCTCTCCTCTTTAATCTCTAGTGTACTGAGAAAGATTTAAGATGAAATAGTGGACCAAAGAGTCTTTCTTGGACACATGGTAATATTTATATCTAGCATTATCATTATATCTGTGAAAGAAAAACTGGTTGAACTGTCTGCTTATATTTGTCAAGTCCAATCAAAACTTTAAAAAACTTTAATAAAAAGCTTTAAAAACCTTTGCTACATCGCTGGTTATGCTGTGTGCTGTGTAGGCTAGACTGGAAATAGCTTATAGGCTATAAAAAAATGAGGGGTGGGCTAAATTTGGGCCATGGCCAGAATTTGCTAACCCTTGCCTTTCAATAATCTCATAAAAGTATGACTTACTAGTCTCCTTTTTCAGAAGGCATGGACTAGGAGAATTAAGGTGAAAGTAACACAGCTTTAAATATATTTCTAGAATTTTTTCTCTTATTTCACAAGAGCCATGGAGCTCTCCCTTTCTCTGCTGTGTAGGTTTCCAGGAGGCACAGGGGGGTCCCTTTCTCTGCTGTGTAGGTTTCCAGGAGGCACAGGTTAAAAAAAAAAAAAAAAAAGCTAAACAGTTTAGTGCCTCTTTCTTGGGGTGGGGCAGAGCACAGATGGGTCTTTTAAATTAGAATTACAGTAGGTTAGGCTCGGATTTATGTTTGCTCCTTTTAGGTACCTGCTGGGAGAAGATGTGCAAATGAGGGGAAGGATGGACACGAGTGGACTTGTTTCTGTTTTGTTACTAGCAGCTTGCTGGAGTGCAGGGCGTGAGCTGTCACTTTGAGTCCTGAAGCAGTGAAGTCTCAGGAAAACTGGTTGTTCAACCTATTGTGCGCTGTAAATTTAAATAAAAGAATCAAAGTGCTCCACCAGGAAATTTAATTTGCTCCCTTTCATTTATTTCCTTATCTATGATAGAAACTACATGATCTTAGACAGCGATGTAATCTGTTAAGAATGTGACACCTTTTTGAAAGATTAAAAAAATATTTTAAATGAACATAGGTTACAAATTTTATCCTAACCTTAACTTAAAAGGGAATATGAAACTCAATCCTCTCCTCACAGCAAATTCTTATAGCTATTCCTATAGTTAACTCACTTTGTAGGAATCTGAAACTACAGAAGAAAATTTCTGAAGTATTTCAATAAATGTCTTTTAAGGATAAAATTCTTTTTATACAGTTAAAACAACAGATAAGATATTGCAATTAAATTAATCTTAAATTAAAATGTACATTTAAGTGCGGTATGGATTCCTGTCTCAGACTGTGCTTGCCAGCTTCGATTAGTGGTTATTGGCACAGTCTCCACAGCTGAACTGGGGTGTTTATTAATAGCTGTGGGCTCTCACATTATAAGTGCAAAGCTAGTTACACACATATAAGTGCGGTCGTGGCTGTGCGCACATGAGCCCATCCCCGTGGACGGAAACAGATGGGTCCCAGTTGTTTGGACAAGCATTTCAGTCATCCCTGGGAAAGTATTGCTTTTAAAAGCGTGATGTAAAAAAATATGTAATATATCTGGGTTACGATGCATTAGAATTTCATCATTTTCAATTCCCGGTTCCCTAAATGAGCATGCATATATTTGACATACAAATCACCAACCCATAAGGATTTTCCTTGGGTTCCCACATATACTAATTATGTAGCAAATCTAATAAGTACATATGATTCACTTCAGCAGTAGGCGCTTCGGTTACCTCAGAATTGCCAAAAGGGATCTAAAGTGTCTACTAGTATTCTCCCTCCAAAACAATCATGCTGTGCGCCAAACTGATACCGTTCAACACAGCTGCAGAGCAAATGTGCAGTCTCGGTCCTGTAAACACAGTGTTCGCGCATCAAGCCACCTGCGAGTAATTTAAAGTTCAGAACTACCGATGGCAGGTTTATGTTACTGTTGTACAATTATTATACATGAGTATTAAGTCACTTAGCATGCCTTGCGCACATTTCTTTCATGCCACGACTTCCCTCCACCTCAGAACACTTGCTGAACTCTGAAACCCCAAATATTGATAAATACATTTGATAGGCATCTTGTTGGTTTTCAAGTCTATAGATCACATGAGAAAGAGTAAAGGTTGTTTGAGTGTTTGCGAACATATTTATGAAATAATTAACATGCAATATATTTAACCTCATTCTTGAAGAGAACCAAATAGATTGTGTTTATTATAAATGCTTTTCTTTTCATTACAGAACGTGATTGTGCAAAACAAACCTATGGACAAATCTGAGCTACAGAAATTTAACTACTTTTATTTCAGTAAATCAATTTCCATGGAAGGAAATTCTTTTCAGAGGGGCTTTCCAAACAGGGTGGGTTGCCGGATGCTTAAGGCCATGACCGCATTCCCTCGGAGACTATTAGATTACTATGGCAACTCCCTTTCCCTATCAATAAGCAACAGCTCTGAGCACTAATATTCGGGGGGAGGTGACCTTTTCTGTGGCAATAACAATATGAACTAGTTTCAAGACTAAAACATACCACTTTTTGTGCAAAACAAACAATATCTTTGCTAACTGAATTATTTCACTAGAATTCAGCTTTATAACAAACGCAAAATTAGTGAAATCAGCCATTGTACTCCAGTTTCAAAACAAGATAAAATGTGTGATGCAAGGAATCTAAGAATGTTACAGCCAGAGTGGGCTATGTGTGTAGGTCCAGGCAGAAGAAGAAAATCTATCTCCAGGGAGCAAATGACACATAAGAAGCAAAACTGACAAGAAAACAACATATGCTTCCACGCAGCTCTTGGAGTTTCTTAAAAGAAACATTTTCAATGGTTATATTTCTTATCTGTGGTTGTTTCCAGATATCTAAGTATTACTGTGCAGAGTAATAAAGAAATTGATTACATTTATTAACT
>NW_005361873.1:215311-218243 GCF_000412655.1 Myotis brandtii | reverse complement strand
CCCCCCCCCCCCCCCCCATTAGGATGGCTTTTTTGCCAGCTTTGTCTTCACTGGCTCAAGTATCAATAGGCAAATCTTTGAGTTGTGTCTTAAGTTAGGTGTGCAAAACCAACATTGCAAAGTGTCATGTACACTGATTTTCACAGTCCACTGTGTTAGGGGTACAATGCCTGACACAGAGTAGGCATCAGTAAGCAATTGCTGACCAAATAACTCCAGTTTTGACTTCTGTTCTGATTCACTCTGGGGCATTAATGAGCTGAGTCACTGATGAGGCAAAAAATCAGCAAGACAGAAAGTGGGGTGTGGAGATTTTTACTACTTAGCAATTACTGCACACTGTCTTATTCATCTACCAGACTCCACACTGTTACCATTGTGATCACTTCCCTCCCCTAGTTAGAAGTTTTTCCTGGCTCCCCAAAGCTTATTCTTTATTTATCCCTACTTCCCTCAGAACCCAGTACAGACATGCACAGGCCTACCTCCATTGCAAAGCTTACTATTTTATAACATAAGCCTCTCTTCTCAAACTCTGTTTTCCTATGCCCTGCTATCTTCACAGGGTCCACTTTTCAAATTCAGCTCAAATGCCCTTTTCCAGGAAGCCTTCAGGACCTTAATATTGATTTTTCAAAATTCACTTATTCAATCATTTGCCAATCAAATATTTCAGAGCCCACAATGTCCCTACCTCCACAGAGTTCTATATTATAGTGGGGGAAATACATATGAGGAAGTCGTAGAAAGAACATCCACAGAGGTTTTCAGGAGACATAACAGCGAGCTCTAAGTAGTACAGAGTTCTCAGGGAAGGGTTTCCTTGAGAAGGTGGCTTGGCCAGGAGTTAAAATAAGTAGAAACACATGGAGGCAGAAAAGAGCCTGGTGTGATCTAGAGGTGGAGAGAAAGTCCTTGGACCTCAGCACAGACAGGAGGGGAGAGTGGACAAGGAGCAATGAAAGGGAGGAGGGACAGCCAGGTGGCCAAATGGCCAACAGACCAGCCTGACAGGGACAAATGGTTTTCATATTTTATATATCCGTATGTTACAGAGCACATGCAAGAGTGCCTACTACGAATTACAAGATTCTTCTGGTGAATCAGGTTCATTTACAGGAAATCCGATATCTCATTAGAGATGAATACCAGGGTTGCTGAGGATCTCAGTGAGACGAGAAACAACGTGGGGATGAGGGTACTAAGTTACCAAGATGAGTGGATCACTTTTTTGTGTAATTTAGGGGAAATTATCATTACATTCAGTACAAAACATTTTAAGGGTCAACACCGAAATGCCCACCTCTGAGGAAGTTAGAAAAATAAAAATTGGGGCTTTAAAATTGGAAGTAGTTTTTTACTATAGTTTGTAATTAACTGGAATCCTTTCTTGGCTAGTGTTCAAATGTCTTTCCTCTTCCAGTAATCTATTTATTACCATATCCAGTGTCTTAATGATAATAACAATTTCCCATATACTTAGACTACTGATTTCCTCTTCTGATTTCTTATCTCTGCATCTCTCTGAGTTTTTTTATGATTATGTATTGTAAAGAAAAAGGCTCAAAATTGAGTAACCTAGCAACATGCACAAATATCCTATTTTTATAAATGGTATCTATTGTTCCTTTGGTAAGGAGTAGGAATTCACTGCAGACAGAAACAGATTTTCATATGCTTTATCTAGGGGCAGTAGAGAAAAACCTCTCTCTCCCCCACCCTCAATATAGCAAATTCTGAGCTAGTCCCATAATAATCTCGCCACCCAGCAACTCGGGGTGATTGTCAGGGTAATCTAAAAACGAAGGCAAAATATAACTAGAAAATGTTCTAGGTACCCAGTTATACAAAGTGCAAATATTTATATTTGCTTAGCATTTATTATAATACTAATTTATAAAACTTTGGATTGTTTGACAATTCTATCATATGGAATCATTAATTGAAATCTCTACGTACAGACTAATTACTTAGAAAGTTTAAGTAAATTCCATTTAGTTATCTTTTCATGCTGTGAAAAAAATGTTTCCTTTGTGAAATAAAGAATGACAAAACATCTCAATTTCTTTGGTTTTCAGGCTCATGCTATACAGGAAAGTGGAGGATGTGGGTCCTTGCCTGACTCTGTTACCAGCAGGGTAAGTGACAGGACAGCATGGCTCTAGCTTCCATTCAATTGCCCTCACTGCCAGTGTGCGCTCAGCAGCATGATAACGAAGGAAATCAAACTCCAGTTGCTGAAAAAGTAAATGCCTTCTGACTCCTGAGAGCAGAAGTCATCGGAGCATACAATGTCTGGCACAGCAGTAAGTCTGAGGTTGACCTGAAAACTTCCAGTTTTCACTTATCTTCATATTTCTCAAGCTGGTAGGAAGGCAAGGGTTTAATAATCGTAGCCCTTCATACTGATAACAGAAGCCAGCAGATTTTGAACAAAAAGATTTTACCTCTGAATTCCTGGCAAAGCTTGAACTCGGGTGGCTGTCAGCTGATCAATTTGACACACAAATGAAAAAAAAAAAGACTAAATATAGATGATCACAGAACCAAAACAAAATAAACTCACAATAACAACACAAAAACAAAAAGAGAGTGAAACAAAGAAACAAAAGAAAGCCAAGGACCTTAAGAAGTATGAAAATGCTTTTTGTTTAAGGTTGATTATGAATAAACTAGGGGCCCGATGCACGAAATTCGTGCACTGGGGGAGGGGGGGGTGTCCCTCAGCCCAGCCTGCCCCCTCTCACATACTGGGAGCCCTCAGGGGATGTCCTAGTGACGGTTTAGGCCCGCTCCCTGCTCCCCTTGGGGAGCGGGCATAAGCCGCAGTCTGGCCTCCCTTTGTGGGAGGCGACTGGGCTGATCAGGGGAAGGCACCAGCCCCATCACCCCGCTGCTGCAGCCACTGCCAGTCACCACAGCCACCAAGGTG
>NW_005361873.1:207057-214487 GCF_000412655.1 Myotis brandtii | reverse complement strand
GGCCCCTTGCCCAGGCCTGACGCCTCGGCCAGAGGTGTCAGGCCTGGGCAGGAGACCCCTAGACCCCTCCAATCTCTGGCTCCACCCCCCGCCCAGGCCTAACGCCTCTGCCGAGGCTTTAGGCTTGGGCAGGGGCAGGGGCCCCCCGCAGCTCCGATGGCGGCTCCGCCCCTGCCCAGGAGCCCCCTGGCTCAGCCCCTTCCTGCACTGCTCAGGGACCACACGGGGCCTACTTTGGAGTGACCTGGGTGCCGATGATGTTCTGGGACCCAGGCCGCTGGGCGCCTATGTATGCAAATTAACCACCATCTTTGTTGGGTTAATTTGCATACTCTCCTGATTGGCTGGTGAGTGTATCGGAGGGATGGTCAATTTACATGTTTGTCTATTATTAGGTAAGATATTGAAAGGGGTAACTTCATAGTAATGAGATTAAAAAGTACATGAGACTTCCAATTAAGATGGATACATAGGTAAATACGGTACTTGCCTCTTCCCACAACCACATCAAATACTTGATCCTCCCACAATCACATCAATGTTACAACTCAACTGCAGAACAACCATCATTCAGAACTGCATGAAATCCAACTGAGTGGAAGTCCTATAACTATAGAATTAAAGAAGCCACATAGAGACTAGAAGAAGGGGCAGAGACTTGGAAAGGGCTGGTCCCACACACACGTGTCAAGGATTAAAATCAGGAGAGATCTTGGCTGTGAAGGTCCCCCCTGAGGAGCAAAGGGTATAAGCCCCACACTAGACCTCCAATTTCAAGTGTACCAACATTCACATTATGGTAGTGCCAGGAAGAGAAGTCCCCCTAACTTCTGGTTATAAAACCCAGTGGAGATTGTGGCTGAGTGAATTGGAGGACTGCTGGAGTCCCAAGCAGTTCCTCTTAAAGGGCCCTCACATAAAATTACCCAGATGCACTCCCTCTGAGCTCCAGCGCTAGGGCAGCACTCAAAAGTCACCATGGACATATGAGGAGGAAATGAAGTGCCTGGTATCAAGAAGAGAGCTGGAGGGGCAACTTTCTACCAGATATAAGTGCTACCAGATGCCATTATTCCTTTTATAAGAACTTTGCCCCACATAGCCGGGGGGGGGGGGAGTGGCATCATATCCGAGTCTCCATCAACCTGGCTCACACTGTTCACCCCTCCCTGGTGATTCCTTGAGACCACACCCCACCAACTTGCAAGCCCACCCAAGCTGTTTCCAGTGGCTTTTCTATGTGAATGGCCTATCTTGACTCATTCTTCAGACTTTTCTAAAATCCTATATAATAAAAGCCTAGTATGCAAATAGCCCAAATGACAGAATGACTGGTGGAATGACCAGCTACTATGATGCGCACTGACTACCAGAGGGCAGACACTCATAGAGGGAGGCGACTGGTGGCGGCAGTGGGGGGCAGGGCCGGCAAGCAGGTGGCACCAGGCCAAGGTGGATGCGAGCAGGGGCCCCAATCACCCCGCCGGTCACCCCACAGATCGGCCCTGATTGCCCGCCAGGCCTTGGGACCCTACCCATGCACGAATTTCGTGCACCAGGCCTCTAGTCTCAAATAAGCAACATCTCGCCTCAGCAAGCCCCATACCTCTTGCTAAGTGGTCCCAGGCCCTGCATTAGGAGCCACTGGCTTTGGCTGGCAGCTTGGTCTCGCCTGGGCACCTCCAAGTCTAGCACAAGTAGCAGCATCTACAGATAGTTTTGTAGATCATGCTGGGTGGTCCAG
Source organism: Myotis brandtii (assembly GCF_000412655.1). Lineage (NCBI taxonomy): Eukaryota > Metazoa > Chordata > Mammalia > Chiroptera > Vespertilionidae > Myotis > Myotis brandtii. Next base: position 212,743 of record NW_005361873.1, on the reverse strand, counting down.
AGCAGAACACAGGCAGTGAACTTAGTCTGCACCTCCCAGGAGGCCCCAGAGCCAGCATACCCAGTGGAGCACAAACGACAGAATGACCGAACATTGAAGAAACAACCAACCAGCTCCACAAGTGACACACTCAAGGGGTGGACTCAGCAGGCACCAGTGCCCCGCTGAAGTAAGTCCTGCTCTTGGGATGGGTCCCTGAACAGGTAATCCTCCACAGTGGTCCATGGTTGCAGCCACTCCTTGTAGCTGATTGACCTGGGGTTAAATTCCTCCCATCAAGGTGCCATCAGCAATCGAGACTCAACTACAACATGAAGGTGTACACAGCCCACATGAGAATGATGGTGGTGGTGGTGGGGCACCTGGAGTGCCCAGCTTGGGTGATCAGAAAGGCTATACCACTGGACCATACAGAACACCTATACAGAAGGCCACTCTACCAAGCCCAAGAGGCATAGTAGCTCCACCTAATATAGAGAAATAAAAAGAAAGGCTGTCAAAATGAGGAGACAAAGAAACGTCCCAAATCAAAGAACAGAACAAAACTCCAGAAAAAAAAGCTTAACAAAATGGAGACAAGAAATCTACTAGATGCAGAGTTCAAAACATTGGTTATAAGGATGATCAATGAACTTAATGAGAACTTTCAACAGCATAAAAAAGGACATGGAAATCATAAACAAGAACCAGTCCAAAATAAAAGATACACTAACTGAAATCAAGAATAATTTACAGGGAATCAATAGTAGAGTAGATGGACCTGAGAATCAGATTGGTAATTTGGAATATAAGAAAGCAAAAAACAGCAGAAAGAAAGAAGAATCCAAAAAAGTGAAGGTAGTGTAGGGAGCCTCAGGGACAATTTCAAGTGTACCAACATTCACATTACAGGGGTGCCAAAAGGTGACCAGAGAGAGCAAGAAATTGAAAACCTACTTGAAAAAAATAACAGAAAATTTTCCTAACACAGTGAAGGAAATAGACATACAAGTTCAGAAGGCACAGAGAGTCCCAAACAAGATGAACCCCAAAAGACCCACACCAATACACATCATCACAATTAGAATGCAAAAGGTTAAAGATAAAGAAAGAATCTTAAAAGAGCATGAGAAAAGCTGTTACCTAAAGAGGGCTCCCATAAGACTATCAGTTAATTTCTCAACAGAAACTGTGCAGGCCAGAAGGGAGTGGCAAGAAATACTCATGTCCCTGCAACCAAGATTGCTCTACTGAGCAAAGCTATCATTCAGAAGTGACGGACAGATAAAGAGCTTTCCAGACAAGAAAGAGCTAAAGGAGTTCATCACCAGCAAACCAGTATGACATGAAATGTTAAGAAAAAGATAAAACATATGAACAATAAAATGGCAATAAGTACATACCTGTCAGCATTGAATCTAAAAACAAAGTAAATGAACAAGCAGAACAGAAATAGACTCATAGATACAGAGAACATTTTAAAAGTTGAAAAAAAAAAGTATATGAGAGCTTGCCATATTGGTGAAAATAATCGAATCACCATAAACAAAATGAATGGGAAAGACATCCTCAAAAGGAAGTGTCAAAATCTCTATAATAGAGAGTGAAGGTGGGAAAACACTATTTCTTTTGTAATAAGAATCCAGAAAGTTTGACCCTTGAGGTTAAAAGGTAAAGGGAAGATCAGAACCTCTAGGAAATGATAAATTTTACAGATTTAGTAAAGCCAGCAAAGGACAGACTGGAAGAAAATATTTGTAAACTACATATCTGACATATCATGAATCATAACATATGTAAACAATTCTTAAAACTCAACACTTAAAAAAAGAAATGATCTCATTTAGAAAAGTAGGAAAAGACTGAAACAGACATTTCACCAAAGAGGGGATAGATGACAAATAAGTACATGAAAAGATGTTCAACCCCATTAGCTATTAGGGAAATGAACATTAAAACCACAATGAGATATTACTACAGACCTACTGGAACAGAAAAATAATGATAGTGACAACACCAAGCTCAGGGAAAAGCATGGTGATCTCACATATATCACTGGAGTGAATGTAATATGGTACTGCCATTGTGGAAAATAACTTGGCAGTTTCTTATAAAACTAAACATGCATACACATACCATATGACCCAGCAATTTTACACTCTTGGGCATTTATCCCACAGAGATAAAAACTTATATCTACACAAAAATGTGCAGAAATACAGCAGCTTTTCATAATAGCAAAAACTGAAGACAACTCAAATGTTCTTCAATGGGAGAATGTTAAAAAAAATTGTGATTTATTCATACCTACCATGAAAACCTAATTAGCCATACAAAAAGAACAAACTATTGACATATACACAACCTGGATGGAGTTGAAGGGCATTATGCTTGGTTAAAAAAAGTCTCAAAAAATAACATATTGTATGATTCCATATATATAAATACTCTTGAAATGACAGAACTATGGCGATGGAGGGAAGATTAATGGTGGCCAGTGGACTGAGGATGGGGGAGGGTGCAAATATAAAGGTATTGTGAGGGAACAGTTCTATATCTTGATTGTGGTGTTGACTATTCAAATCTAGACATAATAAAATTGCATAAAATTACACACACACATACACACAAATATATAGGTTAAACAAATGGTGAAAAGTGTTGTAGTGTAGTTAATAGTACTGTACCAATGTCAGCTTAAGTTTTATACCCTGGAACAGTGGTCAGCAAACTGCGGCTCGCAAGTCACATGTGGCTCTTTGGCCCCTTGACTGTGGCTCTTCCCCAAAAAACCGACTTCTGCACATGGGCCACGAAGTTTCAATCACACTGTACATGCGTGCCCACACGTGGTATTTTGTGGAAGAGCCACACTCAAGGGGCCAAAGAGCCGCATGTGGCTCACGAGCCACAGTTTGCCGACCACTGTACTAGAGTTATGTAAGATGTCACCATGGAGAGAAGCTGGGTAAAGGGTACACAGGACTGTAATTAATATTTCTGAAACTTCATGAGTGCTTATAATTATTTCAAAAAGTTTAAAAATTAAAAAAGAAAACAGGTTAAAAATATCTTGATGTGCATCTTCTCATAACAAAGATGACAGAGACATAAGGATGCAGAGAGTCCTGGAATTGATGTGATAACCAGGCTCTAGTACACAGTCTGTTAGGAGGCATCTCCATGGTTCTGGGCAAGTTCATTTAGTCTTTTGTATCTCAGTTTTCCTCAGTTTATCTCACAGCCTTCTAAAAATTGGAAGTGTTAATTTGAGAGAAATCCAGTACATGCCTGGCACATTGTAAATATTAGTTTCCTTGTTTCTTAACCTACATTCACTATAGTGAAACAGACATGGCAACAGATTGTCAAACAGGAGGTCAAAGACTCAAAATAAGGGTGTAAAAAGGCCAGATCTAAGGAGCACTACAGAGAGGACCTTAAAGAACACAGGACTTCTGGCTTTAGTAGGCGGTAGCAGAGAGGTTCTGCACCAGTTACTTTGTGGTAGAAACTCTTTATTTTCTGCAAAATTTATTCGCAAATTTATAAAAATTACTTTAAAGATAGTATTAGATTTATAGAAAAATTATGAAGACAATAGAGAGTTCTCATATATCCTATGCCAGTTTCCACTGTTATTAACATCTCACATTAGTATGATACATTTATCAAATTCACAAGCCAATCCTATATAATAAAAGCCTAATATGCTAAGTGTCTGGTCATCTGGTTGTCCGTTCAACCAATGAAAGTGTAATATACTAATGATATGCTAAGGCCGCTCAACCGCTCACTATGATGTGCACTGACCACCAGGGGCAGACAGTGACCAGTGACCAGGTTAGCTTACTGCTGAGGTCCAGCTGATCGGGACTGAGTGAGATGGGCCGGACACACCCTAGACCCCTCCCTCGGTCCCTCCCTGGCTGGCCAACCTCTGTTGTCCCTCCCCGGCCCCGATCGTGCACCAGTGGGGTCCCTCTGCCTGGCCTGCACCCTCTCACAATCTGGGACCCCTTGGGGGATGTCGGAGAGCCTGTTTCGGGCCGATCCCACAGGCCAGGTCAAGGGACGCCACTGGTGCACAAATTTGTGCACTGGGCCTCTAGTAATGATATAATATCACTAACTAAAGTCCATCTTTTATTCACATTTCTTCAGTTTTCCCCAATGTCCTCTTTCCTTTCCAGAACTGCCCTTCAGGATCACACATTACATTTAGTCATCCTGTTTCCTTAGGATCTCCTTGGCTGTGACAGTTGCTTAGACTTGCATTGTTTTGTATGACCCTGACAGTTAAGGAGTACTGGTCAGATATTCTGTAGACTATCCCTCTTTTGGGATTTGTCTAATGATTCTCTCATGGTTAGATTCAAGTTATAGGGTTTTTTCCTCAAGTATTTTTAATCCCAAACTTTAATTCTAAATTGAAGAGAGGAGACTGAAGTCTAACAATTTAAACTTCCAGAAACTAACAAGCAGTTTTCTATTCACTCTCCTGTTAAAAAACTGTTCCATTTCTTCTTATGGACATAATTATCACCATTAAATAGTTCAACTCAAGCGTGTATCAATTATGACTATACACAAAAATAGTCCTAAGACTGGTAGGAGCTTTCTCTTAGTCTTCAAACTTCTTATGGACAACCTCCTTTAATTCCATTTTGCAGGTGTATTTGACAGTCCTTTAAAGATCTGATTAGCATTTGTTCCATTTTCTAGACAAAGAGTTTGCAGACTCTTAAAATGATACACCCAGTAACCACATTTTTCCATAAAACAGTAACCAGAAAAAGGACAGCTGTGCATTTGCCTGATGATTTCCAGAAATACAATGACAGAAGGCCAGATTCTGCCACAAGACCAATGTTGTCAAGTAATAGGGTTTTCACAAAAAGAATCAGTAAGACATGATAAAGATTGCTATATGTTCAGTGTTTAAGTGAATAAATGATTTTGTTATATCAAATTGTTATTTGATATATAGCACATGTTCTAATCACCAAAGAAAGATTATTTTTTTCTGAGATATCTGATGCTCAGCAAAATACTATCACTATAGTAGTTTCCATATGCCATTCAAAATGTCACCATAAAACAGTATCAATAATTTGCATATGTAAAATAATTCATTATACATATGTGGCATCTATCCATGTAGTGAGCAGTACTGGCTATCTATCCAGCACTCATTCCCATCTTCTCCCTTCTAATATATTTAGATTTCCCTTTAGGTATCCACTCTTCTTCCTCTGCCTCTCTTCCAAGTATTTTGAGAGAAGCCAACACTTTCCCCAGTTCAAAGGTGGGCCTCCATTGACTTAGCAAATTGCATATTCCATTCCCATGCCTTCAGTTACTAGCTCAGGAAATAGGACCTTTATGGTCTAATGAAAGTGAATCTAGAATTCTTTCTTAGAAATGCAAAAGCCATATGGCCACCATGAGGGAAGCCAGCTCTGAGATGAAGCATATGATACCCAGCCCCCTCCCACCTGACTTAAGACAGAAAAGGACAGGTGACCACAGGCAAGGAAGGAGGATGGAATGAGAAAGATGGCCAGAGAAGGGAGGGTGGTGGGGAATGGACAAGTGTATCAAAATTACAAGGAATCTTTTTGGAACTGCAGGCTCACTGATTCACGACCATAAAGGAGTGGCTGAGATTTACTGCTACATTTGCTAATTTTATATATATATATAT
>NW_005361873.1:202621-206839 GCF_000412655.1 Myotis brandtii | reverse complement strand
CTGCTGAGGAGGCGGGAGAGGCTCCGGCCACCACCACTGTGCTGGCAGCCATCAGCCTGGCTTGTGGCTGAGCAGAGCTCCCCCTGTGGGAGCGCACTGACCACCAGGGGGCATCTCCTGCATTGAGCGTCTGCCCCCTGATGGTCAGTGTGTGTCATATGACCAGTCATTCCCAGTCATTCTGCTGTTAGGGTCAATTTGCATATTACCCTTTTATTATATAGTATGCTAATATGTTGTTACTGATATGAGTGTGTTCTATCTCCTGCTATAATTCCTTAAATTATCATCCCATCTCTCTTCTTTCTTTCACCATGAAAACATATCAATGGCAGTCTACATTTCCCATCTCAGTCCCCTCACTCTACCTTCATGTTCCCTGATGATTCCAACCTTAATACACTCTTAGTATACCTTAGTAGGGCTCACACTTGACTGCATAGTAAAATCATGAAAGAGCTTTAAAAACTGATGCCTTGGTCCTACGCAAAGGCTCTGACTTAATTATTCGAGGGTATGGTCAAGACATCAGGTTTCTTTAAAGCCCTAAGAGGTTCTAATGTACAAGCAGGGTTGAGAACCGGTGCACTGGGATACAGCTGCTACAAATGACCTTTGAATCACTGAAGTCAATGCATTTTTTTCAGCTATCTCTATCTTAGGCTGAATTGGTGGGGAAAATAGTCACTCAAAAGAAAAATCCATTAAAGAAGAGTTTGGGACAGGGCTATGCACTAGAATATAAAACCATTTTATAAACTCTTATTAAGAGGGATCGTACTGCAACATAATAAACGTCAATTTGTATTATGTGTTCACAACACAATACTTCAAAAGGCATTATTAGCAGAAAAAAATTAAGAAGGTGGGCTTCTGTAACTAAAATAACACTAATAATATTGTTATAAATAGGTAGCTTACACCTACTGAGCATACTAGGAGACAGTATTCAGCATTTTAGTTGCATCATCTTCCTAATGTAAGTTAAACATTATAAATTATCTTGTAGGAAATTGACAGTTCCTAAACCTAAATTAAACACATTCCCTCAGCGGACAGTTGTATCCTCATGGCTTCACCACATGCTCAATTGTGCAATATAACCAGAAGACTACAAACTTCTTTCAACAACTAGAGGCAACTCCAGGACCCTAAATAAGAGAAAAGACAGTCATAATCAAGACATTTGTTACATATAATGATAGCATAAAAGTGATGAGTAATTCAAGACAGATCATGATGATAAATGGTGACAGTGATACATCACGATATTATTAAATGTTTTCTGTATGCTGCACACCATTCTAAAAGTTTAACATTATTAGCTCATTCAAACGTCACAAAAGTCTGGGATCTGGGTACCACCAATGGAAAAATTGAGGCTAGAGAGATAAGAAATGTGTAAAAGATCACACTCTTAGTGGGGTGTCAGCCAGTATTCTGATTCCTATTGGTTCCTTTTAAAAGCAAGGAGTGAGAAAGAGAAGAAAAATGCAGACATGTAATTCTTTTCCACATAAAAAAATTCCACAAGCACAGCTCTTTCCATACCAACTGAGTGAAAGCAGACAAGTTCTCAGGTTAGTACATTCATGCACCAGGCTGCCTAGCCCCAGTGCCCCTTGGACAACTTTCCCTGAACACTCAGAGAGACCTGAGGGTTCTCTTTCCTGCACTCTCATTATCTCTCTCTCTCACACACACACACACACACACATAAACACTAGAGGCCTGGTGCACAAAATTCGTGCACGCAGCTCAGCTTGCACCCTCTACAATCTGGGACCCCTCGAGGGATGTCCAACTGACGGTTTAGGCCCAATCCTGGCCTAAACCGTCAGTTGGACATCCCTCTCACAATCCAGGACCACTGGCTCCTAACTGCTCCCCTGCCTGCCTGCCTGATCGTCCCTGGCCTGGTCCCCCCATGCAGCCTGCTGTTCGGTCATTTGGTCGCCTCTCACTAACCCCCCTGCCAGCCTGGTTGCCCCATGCAGCCTGCTGTTCAGTTGTTTGGTAGTCCCTCACTAACCCCCCTGCCGGCCTGGTCACCCCACACAGCCTGCTTGGTCGTCCGTTCGGTTGTGATGGTCGCTTAGGCTTTTATTATTATAGATAGCAATGATCATACTGCATGTTTCACTCCCTATTAGACTGTTAGCTTCTTGAGAACAAGGGGCCATATCTTGTTTTCTGATTATCCTTACACCTTGTACATTTAAATGATTAACTAATTAAATTTCTTGTCTGGTTTTTGGAGCCCCAAACTGAACTGTACAGAGAAAAGCTGCAACGGAAAGGGATAGAGGGTGACAGGGTGGTGGATTACTGCCCACACAACCACTACTGATGGGATTCGACTGTCATTTCTACAAAGTACAGTGTATGCCCTGACTTGGGGATGAGGAAAGTTGCAGGAAGGACACTGGCCAGCTGACTGAGGACTCAGTGTGTCAAACATCTCAAAACAAATCCCAGAGTTGCTGGAGGAAAGTAGAGGGAGAGATAGCCAAAAACCCAGTCTTATTAAATGGAAGGGGAACAATCAGGTTGAGAAGCCCTGGTCTGGAGTGAGAGGCACTGGGTTGTGTGCCTTTAAAATGACTATATCCTGGGCCCATTGTAATGAGGAAGAGGGATGGGTGGTCTCCTCCAAACCCTCAGAATAATAGAAAAAATCTCCACTCAAAAAAGAGGAAATTGTGGTAGGAAGAATACTTGTCCTGAAAAATGCCTATGTCCTAATTCCCAGAAACTGTGAATATGTTACCTTTAACAGCAAAGAGACTTTGCAAAAATGATTAAGATTACAAACCTTAAAATGGGAAAATTACCCGGGATTATCCAGGTGGGCCCAATCTAATTACATGAACCTTTAATTTGGAAGCTCCCAACTGTGGTCAGTAAAGGAGGCAGAGAGATGCAGTAGTGCTGGTTTTGAAGATGAAGGAGGTGCCATGAACCAAGGAATGTAGGCTGCCTCTAGAAGCTAGAAAAGGCCAGGAAGATCCCCTGGAGAGTCCTCCAAAAAGGATCTCAGCCCTGGGACACCTTGGTATTAGCCTAGTGAGACATGTGTCAGACTCCAGACCTACAGAACTGTCAAATAATGAGTCTGTGCTGTGTTAAGCCACCAAGTTTGTGGTAACTTATTGAGGCAGCAATAGAAAATTAATACAGGAAAATTCAAATTCTAGGTCAATTCTTCCCCCTGGAGGGTGGAGGGAAAAAAAAATAAAGAGGCACAGTGTGTGTGTGTGTGTGTGTGTGTGTGTGTGTGTTAAAAGCCCAGGCCGAGAGGAAGGTCAGCTCAAAGAACGCTGAACGGAATGAAAAGACAACTTTTTAAAGAATTAGAGCAAGTCGAGAGAGAATGCCTAACATAAAAGGTTGATATGGTAAATCTTGTTTATCTTTGGAGGAACACTATTCTAATTCTAAACCTCACCCCAAGATTCTCTTCTGGGAAGCCTAATTTGAGCTAACTTAGAATGTCTAAAAGCAAACAGAATAAAAGACACACTGTTCTGTGCTCCTAAATGGTGTCTGCCCTAGATTGCAAGCCAAGGTCACGAGTAGCCTGTGCTTGAGATAGGGAGGCAGTCTACAAAGCATTCTGCAACAAAGCTCCCAGCTGGGCTGCAGAGAAATGATAGCTAGCCACTGATGGGTTAATAAGATCACTTTCCTCTCATTTCTGCCAGTACTTCTAGGCAAAGAAAGCAGAAATCACAAGACAACAGTTAGTGATACGAAGCACTGTATTTTAAGAACTCGTTGTGGGAAGTATCTTGATTTCATAACTTTCTCATTAATTAAAGAGTAAATTAAAGGAAGAATGGACATCATAAACACATTAGCTTATGTTGTTACCCAGCCTATGGTCATGAGGTATAAACCTAGTTGTTGTTTGGGAAGAAGAGTGCTGATGGAAAAGAATTAGAATAGTGACCAGGCAATGTGGAAACAGAGACTGATGCAGGATGAAAAAACAAACAACAAAAAACATTTTGTGTTAGTTTCACTGAATATTTTGTCACATAATGGTACAGAACTAAAATTACATTTTTATATATAAACTACAGGCCCAGCACGCACAAAATCATGCGCGGTTAGGGTCCCTAGGCCTAGAGTGGTCTTTGTCACACGGCCTCTGCCGCCCTGTGACGCTACGTGAAGCTCCCCGCCCCAGGACGCTCCACGAACCCCGCAACTGCT
>NW_005361873.1:189873-202602 GCF_000412655.1 Myotis brandtii | reverse complement strand
GCTGCCGCCCCAGCCCCACGAAGCTTGCCGCTGGACGTTCTGCAAAACTCCCCCCTCCCCCCACCCCACGACTGCTCCGAGAAACTCCCCTGTCCCACGAATGCTTCGTGAAACTCCACTCGCTGCCGCTGGGGTGACTGCTCCGCTAAGCTCACAGCCACCCCTCGAAGCAGCCTGCCACCACTGCTCAACAGTCCCCAGTCCCACCCTGCCACCACCCGCCCCCTCGCCACCAGCCCCCTCGTGGTGGGCAGCTCGGGGGTGTGGGAGGGGGGAACCGAGAGGTGCTCCATGCACTTCATGGTGACCAGTTGCCCATTCGGTCATGACAGTACCTAGCTCTTTATATATATTAGGATTAAATCATTATGATTTGAGGAAAATTTAGGACAAATATAGCTTATGTTCTTAAAATGACTGAACTCAATTAAAATATAGTTCATTGAGGTTTGTAAATGTTTTAACATCTGTTTTATAATTCAACTGTCAAACTAAATTATCCTAAACTTGAGACTGTACTGGCTAACCAAGCAGACCAGTTATTTTTACTGTTTCAGAATCTTGAAATTGCAGAACGTGAATAAAACCTTAGAAGTCACCGTGGTCCAACAACTTGCCTGATGGGAGTGATATCCTTAAAAGACACTTTCATTTTTCATTTCATTTTTTCTGATAGAATCTTCTACAGACCAGTTTATGCTCTAACTGGTGCAGAGAGGGAGAGAGAGAGAGGGAATATGACGTGGTCATTTTTTAAAAAATATATTTTATTGATTTTTTACAGAGAGGAAGGGAGAGGGATACAGAGTTAGAAACATCGATGAGAGAGAAACATCGATTCAGCTGCCTCTTGCACGCCCCCTACTGGGAATGTGCCCGCAACCCCCCTTGACCGGAATGGAACCTGGGACCCTTCAGGCCGACGCTCTATCCGCTAAGCCAAACCGGTAAGGGCATGACGTGGTCATTTATTGTGTACCTACTTTATGTCAGATGTTGTGATAGGTGCTTTAGATATTTTTAAATAATTTACTCTTTATATCATCCCAGTAAAATACTATGAGCTACATTTTATAGATCCGAAAAAAAGGCCAAAATAGAGAATACTACTACTTCCTCTCTAACTAAAATAACTAAAAGTCAATGTTATAGAACAAGTAAATATTTTAAAATACATATTTTAATAAAGGTAATGAGGCTAAAAAATGTATGAGACAAAAACAGATTAAATGCATTCTTGCTATTCAAATTTACTGTCAATAATCTATATTTAAATAGTAGACCAAAAGAAATATTTTTAAAAATAATAAAATAATAGTAAGATAAATAATAGCAGGTTCACATTAAATTATCTTAATTTGGGTAAAATTATGAAAATCGTGTTGGTATATATATGTATAATTGTGAATGGCAAGCTAAATTATAAAATCTACCTTTTTTCATTTAATTTAAATAGTACTCTTTAACATTAATATGTTAATATAATATTAAACAGTATAATATAAAGGTCTAACTTTGATAGCAACAAGTATATTTAAATATATTCCATATTAAAAATCAATGTTAGTGAAGTTTGCCCTTTCATTTCTGCTGAGGCTTGAGGTAGTGAATACATAAACTAAATGGTCAACAACAGAAGAATATTTAAACTACTGGCATATGATGGCCATTAAACACTATTTCTTGAACATAATTAAGATATGAGACATGCTCATGACATAATTAATGCTAAGTGAAAAAAAAGCAGGAAACAAAAACACACATACAAAGTATAATTGCAAAAGTGTAAAAATAAAATGATACACATATACACTTAGGTACACAGGGACAAATATGATAACAGCCAATGCTTTATACACTTTATAGTTTTAGTGTAACCTTTTATTTTTTTAAATTTGGTTCATCTTATTCTACTTCATATTTGATTTAATTTGTGTATTTATTTTATTTCTATTACATTGTAAGATTTTAAGGGCCAGGGACCATCCCTTATTTGCAATTATAGAGACCTTTGCTGTACTGGCATTCAAAAATTTTTGCTAGACTAAATTGAATGAAGTGTAAGTTAGTCCATGATTTTACATTGGGAATAGTTTCTATATTTTTTAAGTATTTTTGTTTGAAGTCACATTTACAGTGTTATGTAGTCTAAAATATATATGGAGTATCTCTGCCTTGAGTAAATTTCCTCTTTAAATGGGTCTACATCCTAATTTTTAAAAATTCTACTCCATTGTAAAATGTGTGCTTTAGCCCTAGCCAGTTTGGCTCAGTGGGTAGAGCGCTGGCCTGCAGAATGAAGGGTCCCGGGTTCGATTCTGGTAAAGGGCATATACCTGGGTTGTGGACTCCATCCCCAGTAGAGGGTGTGCAAGAAGCAGCCAATCAATGATTCTCTCTCATCATTGATGTTTTTTTCTCTCTCTCTCTCCCTCTCCCTTCCTCTCTGAAATCAATAAAAATATATTAAAGAAAAAGCGTGTGCTTCACATTGCTAAAAGAATGAGAACTAACAAATATCAGCTTGGACATGTAGATCATGTTCTATATGAAAATAAAATATGCCTAATGTGAATATAAATAATTTATAAATTTTCTAAACTATATATGTTATAGTTTTGTTACCTTTTCAAGTATGATATTGTTCATTATAAGTATTTTTGTAGTCATTTAATAGACATATTTGGAGACTTAAGTTCCATTTTACTGAAAATTTAAAAGAGGCATGCTCCTTTTGTGATGTGTGTGGGGAAAAATGTAACGGAAAGTCATTAGCACAGAACACCACAGAAAGGGTATAGGGACATTTAATATTAATATAGTCCAATTTTAGAATATGGACAAAAATAAACAATTTGCTGCATTCTTATTATGTAGATGGCAATGCACTGGGCACTTTGCATAATATCTTATGTAATCCTTTATGTTAGATTGCTGTCCCCATTTTACAGATAAGGAAAATATTAATAAAGGAGAATAATTTTCCTAAGTAAATATAGCTATTACATACTAGAGTCTAACCTCGGTCTGTCTAATTAAATAAAGCCTTTTTCTCCAAGGCCATTACGCCTCTTGGGAAAGAAAAGTTGGTGGTGAAGACTAGTTGAAGGACTGAGAAGCCAGTCTCAGGACAAGCTGCTAGTTATGTAATTTTAAGGTTCTGCTTCAAGGGCAGAGATGTTTTTTCATGAAAAGACCTCAGGTGGGTGGAGCTTTGCCTGATGAGAAATGCTTCTGGAAAATGACCTTCACCTCACTCAGTCTCACAGTAAACACCATTCAGAAATGTGTTGTGTTCACCTGTACCAGCCACTCACTCTGATTAGCAGGTGGACCTGGGGCCAGTCTCCAGAAGGAGAATCTCCAGTTGGCATGGAGCCAGCTCCCAGGAGGAAGCTGGGTCAGGACAAAGAGAAGGGTCAGGACAAAGAGAGCACTCATGCCTGCAATCAGTCCCCAGCTGCATGACTCCATGGGAAAATGCAAAGCTCTACTTCCATGTGAGAGCATGCTGTGTCATCACCTGATTTATTTGTTTCCGTAAGTTCCTGCATCATTTCCATTAATTCTTTATCTGTGTCGGATGGTGTCTTTCCATCATCACATATTCTGTTGCCACAACCAATAACTTCTTATGAATGGAATTCCAGTCATATCAGCCCTGCTGGTGTATCTGCTTACATGCTGAAGACACTTTTACTCAGTCTTCAGACCTCAGAGAAAGCCCCACATTCTTCAAGAGTCTTCCAGACTTGATTTTCTTAGAATCAGGTGCCTTTTCTCCATGCTTATATTGTAGTGTGCACAAATTCCCATTGTACTGGTGTCTCAGTAATCATGTTGTTCATTGATAAATGTCTCTTTCCACTAGAATGATACCTTTGACGTGACAGTTCTTTAAACTCCAGCCCATAGTACAGTAGGTGCAGTGTTCATTTGTTAACTAAACCTGCTATTTGTTGGTTTTATCACGTAAGATATATATTGGTACCAGCAATTTAACATTGAATTAAACCTAATACAAAGTATTTTCAAAAGATGGCACAGGGATGAAAGCATTTTTAGAAAAAGAGTAACAGAAACAGTAATAGCTAATACTTCCTAAGTACTGTGTGTCCTAGTTTTACAAGTATAATTCATTTGATCTTCACCATAACATTTTGCAGAATGTACTACCATTTCCCCTATTTTCCAGGTGAGAAAACTGAAGCAGAGGAAGATTAAATAACCAACCAGATCATACAGCAACTAAGAGGTAGAGCTGGGATTCGAATCCAGGCATTCTGCCTCTAGAGTAGTTTCTCTTACCTACTGCCAGTCATAGCTCTTCCTGTGCTAGTGATTTCTTTTCATTCCAGGGGTGGAGAACATCCGGGCCCGTGGGCCATATCATTTGGTCTGGCCTTGCCAAGGCAACTGCAGGCAGGACTCAAAGTTCAATAAATCTGGAAGCTTTTTTCAGAGCAACATCATTTTTAAGTTGATAATTTTGTATGGCCCGCAAATGATGTTATAAATGTGTAAATGACCCTTGGCAGATAAAAGGTTCCCCACCCCTGATAGCAGTTCTGTAAGACAGAAGGAATATACTAGGAGGACAAGTTGAACTGACTTGGTCTGGTCCCTGGGCTCTGCAGGTGAGTGAGCAGCAGAGCAGGTGTGATCAGTGCTGTGTGTCTGAGTGCTCTGTGATAAGCACAAAGACAGAGGCATGGATGCCAGCATTATCTACACTGGGATGCTCCTACTGCACCAACATGTAACACATTATCCCTCATCTAATCCTTCCTGATTGGAGTATTTTGAGCTCTTACTCTTCCACAACATTTTAGAATCAGCTTGTCAAATTTCAAGAAAAAAAAAAGCCTGCTTGGACTTTGTTTAAAGTTGGACTGAATCTACAGATCAGTTAGATAACAACTTGCTATTGTAGTGAATTTCCCTATCTATGAACAGTCTTTTTAAAATAATCATTTGTTTTTTTCATGATTTTAAGTTTTGTCATTTTTCCATAAAGGTCTCAAATTGGCCTACAGTTTTCTGTTCTTGAATTGGTCTATAGTTTTCTGTTCTTGAATTGTCTTTGTCTGGTTTTGAAGTTGTAATAACTTCATAAAATGAGAGGGGCCAGGTTCTCTCTTCTGTTTTACATAAGCATTTGTATATAAAATATTTAACTCCAGAAAAATTTGCCTATAAAATAAATTGGGCCCAATGCTTCTTTAAAAGAAAATAAAGTTACTGGTTTAATTTCTTTCATATGAAACCATATTTAGTTTGGTTCCATTTTTTACTTGTTCCCCTTTAAATTATTATTCCAACTTAAAGAAGATGTTAATCAAATTGCGTGAAACAATACACTAAGTAAAGTTTGGTTGTGCCTACCTTAACTGAAATTGAGCATTAGATTTTCATATATGTCAATCAGAAATAAAATTATAAATCTATAAGGTATGTGTCTGATATGCTTTAGTGCCAGCATCTCCTTGAAATTCTTGAAGAGAAGTGGGGTAGAGTAAATAGAACTTCACCTAAGAAACGTGCATTAAAAATTTTTACACAGCATCACTCATGACACCTCCAATTAACTCCCTCCCCATCCCAAGTCTCACACTAGAGAATTGATCTGTTACTTTAACCATTTGTATGCCATAAGCGTCTATAGACACAAGCAGCAGATCTTTTTTTAATTAAATTCAAAATATTGTGGCAGTTAACCGATTAAAGACTCATTTAGAATCTTGGAAGACAAAAATTACTGCTTGCTATGTTTTCACAATAGCTTTCTTTAAAACCAATATCAATTAAGCCAGTGGTCACAATGTGCTCACAAACTTCTAAAGCAATTAAGAAGTCCCCAGAATGATACTTAACAATGGCCTATAAAATAATTACATTTTAAAGGCATTTGGGAGAAAAGTCAATGTCTAGAAGGCTGCCGGTAAGGAAAGCATTGTTGAGAGAGATTGTGAATAGGGAGAAAAGAGGAAGAATAGTAAAAAAAGAATATATGACTGAGTCTCAAAAGCATTCACAGATGGTGTTAAACTTCATCCAATTTTTCTTGAGCTGGAGGTCATGTCCAATTTTCTCACTCTGACATCTTAGATGTTCCTGCAACCTCCATCATCATGGTGTAGGTTGAAAAGGTTAGGTGATAACCCTAAATCATCAGCCAAGGCAAACAACCTAATCTAAGAACCATTATTTCCACACTTTCTTCTCTTCACTTGCACAATTAATAGAAAATATAAATATGGTACAATAACAAGAGAATTAGGGCAATGGGAAGCTAAAAATAAAGCTGAGAATAAAAAGGACCTGACGCAAGGAGCCAACTAGCTTCTTCCATGCCTAGAAGGAAATTTATCACTTCAGGCTGTAACAAGATCTTTTCCTTGAGAATCACGTTATAAGCTCTCCCTGGGCCCACAAATCACCAACCCCAATGAATACAGTGCCCCAAATAAAGTGAGATGCAATTTTACTAAAGGTTTTATGACACTTCAAGTCAATTCAACAACTAATTCAAATAAAATGATCACTACTAAAAACTAAAACCAGACACATAATAGAAATCAGTTAGTGACTAGAAACTATTTGGCACAGAATAGACAGTTTGCTTTCGAAATATTATTGTTACCTGGGTACTTTTAACTGAGTTAACAAAAGTAAAAAAAAAAAAAAAAAATTCTATAGTCCTTTCCAAAGTATGATCATCACAATGAATCTTATCTGTCTGGTAGCTTTTGTTCATGGTTGTTGATAATGTAAAAACAATTTTTTAAAAAGTAGTAGTCAATTAACTTGCTATGTATTTCATCTTTATTTTTAATGTTGATTTTTAAATGTCTGCTTTTTCATTCTTCCAGAGCAAAGTAAAATAAAATTTTAAAGGATATTAAAATATAGAAAAGATTCCTTCAGTTATGTTTCTATTTTTTAAGTGAAGATCTGGTTATCTTATAAAATAAGGTTATTATCCAATGCTGGGAAATGGCATTACAAGTTGAACATCAAACTAAAGATCAAAACTTTCACTCCTAAAGCTCACAACATATAGACATGTCATCTAACAATTAGTTATCTATATTCTTTGAAAAACTG
Source organism: Myotis brandtii (assembly GCF_000412655.1). NCBI lineage: Eukaryota > Metazoa > Chordata > Mammalia > Chiroptera > Vespertilionidae > Myotis > Myotis brandtii. The sequence goes on along the minus strand of NW_005361873.1, from coordinate 195,495 downwards.
TAAACTAAGAACTTACTTGCCAAATATTTTTGTGAATAATATAGAAGTTTACTGGTATTTGAAAACTTACATTACAGACCTTTAAAAATTATTCTAGTTCTTAGAGAACAAAACAATGATATCACAAATATGTTACAAATTATGCCTACTTATGTTTTTAAAACTGGCCAAAATTTATGATAAATAAAATATGGCACAATTTGATAATTGTATAAAGCTTGCAAAATTATTTTGCTGCTTAAAAACAAAAATAAAAACAAAAATAAATCATTATTCAACTAGGGTTATTTAAGTATTTGTTTTTCTATCAGTAAAACTTGTATTAGTCATGCATTAAAACAAACTAAAAAGAAATTTTAAGACTAATTCCAATGGTCCCTAAATATTCCCACAAATATTTTTAAACGTTTTTATTAACTTTTTTTTTTTTTAGGAGAGAAAAAGAAAGAAACATCAATGAGAGAAAAACATTGATTGGCTGCCTCCTACATGCCCCCTACTGGGGATTGAACCTGAAACGCAGGCATGTACCCTGATTGGGAATTGAACCAGTGACCACTTGGTAATTTGGGACAGTGCTCAACTAACTGAGCTACCGCAGCCAGAACTCTCGCAAATATTTAATAGAAGTGTCTTAAACTTATTAGAGATACTTTATCTGTTTTTCTATCACAGACAAATGTTAGGAGAACTAAGTCTGGAAACAGATGGCCAAGGTTCAAATCTGCTACCTACTAACTGTGTGATATTAATCAAATTGCTAAACTTTTCTGTGCCTGTTTCTCCATCTGTAAAATGAAGACGACGGTGGTTCCTATTTTATAGTATCATTCTGTTAATAGTTTTGTGTTAATAGTAAATATTTATGTTAATATGTCAATATGTAAATTAAATAACCCAGGTAAAGATATTAGAATGCTGTCTGGCATAATAAATGTTGGCTCTGTGTCCTTTACCATATTTCCACTTTTTATATTCCCTATTTTCCCTAAACAAAACCAGTAACAAATAGTTAAAAAATGAGCAAAAGAAAAAAAAATAAAACACTTTAGAAAAAAATGTATCTCTTTCAAATTAATTACCTAACTTAGACTTCAATGGCCCAATATTAGTTGTAATTTAATTCCTTGATTACTTAGCTTCAACATTTTTAAAACTTGAAATGTATACCATTTTTTAAAAATTATTGAAAAACTTGAACATTCTTAGAACACTCCTTTTAGGATAGGCTGCTCCTATTAATAATTTCTGGGAGACACACCTAAATGGACCTGTTATTTGTGTAATAAAAAGCACAGACAAAATAGAGACACAGCCTTAAGAAGCTAAAACATCTTTGTGATAATGAAAAAATTGGCCCATGGCACCTTCTTATAAATTGGTGCAATTTCCTAAATAAAGGCAAAGGAAGGGGTGATGGACATCAGGTTGACTTATTAACAAAAACATTAAAACAAAAGCCAATTAACATCATCAATTGATAAGAATAAAAGAAGATGAGCAAAATTACAGAATGAAAGATGTGGATGTTTGAAGAGTTTCTATTTCCATTAAATAAGGGAGGGAAAGAGGAAAGTAGCAGAAGGGGAGGGGAGAGAGACAGCACTCTTACTGTTCTCATTCTATTGTGGACTAGTTCTTTGAAAAAGAGATCTTGGTACAGGCAGCCTTGACTCTGTAGAGTCTTTTCGTAACTTGCTCTAGGCCTTGCTGATCCTTATGTAAAAGCTGGTGTCTGTTCCATGGTAGGTTTATGTGGCACACTCAGTGGTATGCAAGACATCAGAACAGAGGAAGTAGGAAGTTGGATTGGACAGTCTCTTAAGATTTTTTTTTTTATTTCAAATGCTTTGCCCTAATTCTTAGTTCCTTTTGTCTATCATCTATTTTTATCAGACTTATTCAGTTATAACTCATAAGTGGACTTAGCCAGTTTTGAAAATGCTTTCTTTTCTCCATCTGTCTGCTAGATTTATTGCAGTAGCATTACCTCAATACTACAGGATCTTGACATAGGATTATGTAAATCACACTAACTGAAGCCATAAGATACAGCAGAACTCCCCTCTGAGTTTAGGTAATATCATGTGGAGACTTTTTCCCTGAATGACTTGTATTTCCTACTTTTAATAAAATAAAGAGCTATCCACATTTCTTGCATGCACACTAGAAATTCTGCCCTTTTAAGAGTGCCATCATCCCATTTACACTAACACTGTGAATCTCAAACATAAATAGTGCTGCCACCTAACAGATGGTTTTTCTAAAAAAGACTGCTTCGTTCCATATGTTCCCATTACAATCTTTGTTTCACAGCATAGCTCATATTTCACTTTATTCCAGAATTTTGTTCCAGCACAACTTCATGTATTTTCCGTTATTCCTTTACACTGTCACTGAAAACAGTAAATCTACGCTATAGTTTAAAGCTAAACAAATGTAAAAGTACAATTAATGATAGAACTAGTTATTTTTTCAAGGTCTGACTAGCTAGAAAATCCAAATAGGTTTACACTGACATATAACAGACAGGCCTATGCTAGCTAGCTGTGCACACTGTAGGAAAAAATGCTTCTATTACCTGCTTGGCAACATATGGCTTTGCCAGAAAAGTCAGCATGTCAAACATTTAGTCCTCAACATGCTTCGTGATGCTTACATCATGATTACAGAACTAAACATTTTGCAAAATAAAAAGGTGTGTAATACGTTTTTGGCATTTACAAGAGATCATTTACATAACTCCTTAGAAAAATTCTAGGATTTGTTCTCAAAAATAAGTCCACTCTGTCTTTATGACAAGCTTCCTTTTCAGGCACTAGGTAATGGGAATTGTTCAAAATGGAAATAACTTTTCTTAACAGTTGGACAAACAAAGTGGGTCTAACTTCCTACTCCCTATAGATCATTTCTCCTTAGCCTGACATGGAAGCTGAAACTCTACGGTCACTTACTATACATATCTGAATATTTCTCCTTTAGATAAATGTATTCTAAGATGTCATCTCTATTTGCATACATATGACCAAAAGCTTCATGAAAACCAATGCAAATATGAAATTACACTTAAAATATGATCATACTCTACCTCTATGACAGCAAGGCTGACTCTACAGAGTCAAGGCTGCCTTCACTAATAAATAAGGACTTTAGATTTTATCTATGAAATCGTTATCAGTTTTAAAATATTATAGACAGCAGAAAGACTTGGTCTCATAGTTGTAAAGAAAAAGGCTTCCAACAAACAAACTAGCTTTCACCTGATAGGCCCACCACCTACCCTTTCCAATATCTCAAGAGAAGCGCCTCCATTTCTACAACATGAAATTCTATCCTCTTGGAAAACATTACTTTAGAGGCTGTGTCCCCCCCCAAAAAAACAAATTATTAGCTGGTAGCAAGTGAGCCAAGCTTTGATTCTTAAATAACCTATTTTAATAGAGGTAACACAATGCTGATGTTGGAAACAACTCTGTTTCAGACCATTAACTAAATGCTTCTTCATTGATAGGCAAATAATATTATGTTCCAATTTTTAGTAACAAAGAAAGTAGTAAGAAAAATCATACAAAATAAACTTTTCAAGTACCTAGCAAGTTTCTTCAAATAGCATAACATTTCAAAATGGGATTTCTTTTTTTCTTTTTCTTTTTTAGGACATTTGTTCTGAAAGAAAAAATGAAAATTGGACTTATTCTTAGGGGAAATTATTTAAAGCTGTTTTATGGACCCCACTTGCTTTGCGTCTTCATTTCAGATTTGGAGAACGTCTTTTAATTATGTGTCATAATAATCCCCCTCTTTTCAATTTTAGCAAATTATCCTCTAACAGCACCATTAAAACCACGGTTAGCTATGATATTCCTGAAAGCAATTAACAACATAGCAGAAGTTCCATGTGTAACACCTTATACCATTATGCCATTTCAAAAAACCATCAGTAAAAAAAGCAATTATTTCGAGGGAAACACAAACACACACACTTCATACTGATAAATAATACACTTGAAAAATGCTTTTCAAATGGTATTAAGTAATTCTATAAAACTTTTGATCAACCATGTGAAAAAGAAAATATTTGCCTACATCTAACCTCATTCCTTTACCTTCTTCCAGTATTACAGGGCACTTCTAATTCTTGCCTACTAGAATGGAGAAGGCTTTCATAAACACAGACTACCTAGAATAATGCTTAGTTTGTCCACGGTGAGAAGAATTATAGTTTTGTTGCCAAGATCCACATGTTTGCTGATGCTAGCATAGAGAAAACTGTTAAGAAAGGTAAAGAAAAAGAGGGAGGAAAGTGAAGAAGGAAAGGAGGAAAAACATACTGTGGTTCTCTGAGGCTAAAAAGGTATCCAAGCTGCATGCTCACTAATAGGAGGACTTAGCTTCATCTATTGCTACTGTGGCTCCCATGACTCCGTAAAAACACAGGTTAGTCAAGGTCCCAGTTTTGTAAATATATGGGTTTTATTAAAATAAATACTGAATTTAATTTAGCTGCATACATAATAAAACATTCCATCATATCAAAAGACTATTTTATCAACAATTATATAGAGTACTTCATTATTTTATTGTACCTGAACTATGTTTTTGGAACTTCCACAGGAAAGCTGGTTTTAATAAACTATAGGATTGTGTCATGTTGGAATATTATTCACAAAATACATTCAATTTGGTCTGCTATGCATACTTAGATAGAACTCTATGCCCAGAAAAGTTCCTGGTTAAAAAAATAATGCATAAATTTATTGTCAGGGTGCAGAGGCAGGATATTCTTCAGTGAGGAGCTATAAAGGTAAGAGTAAGTTTTGATTGACCTGCTAACATAGAGCTAAATATTGGTATTTTAAAAGACTTTTGGAGTAAAGGAAAAAATGGTGCTAGAACTTATAAAAATACAAGCCATCGCAGGGAAAACTGAGATTCTGTCTGACTGGTTCAGAAAGCACCACAGGATACAAGCATGGTGAGTATTTTATACTATTCATATTCTAAGATGCAAATGTAAAATCAATCCAAGAAAGAAATTCAGAAATGTAGCAATGAAAAGGCAAACTAATACTTTCAATAGATAGGAAATAATCAGGACTTGTTTTAAACAATGACACAACTATAACTGTGGATGATATAAATGTGAATTTTAAAATGTTAGTCATCCCAAAGCCCTTCTTGAAACATAAATATGTACTTAGACGCTCTTAAAAGAATAGTCATGAATTATACTTTTCACCTAATAGTTTTGATACAGACAAATAGATTCTTAGTGCCATCAACAATAGAACTATCTTAATAAATACTATATGATACTCTTAAGGATTGAAACAGAGAAGTCTCTTCAAATGGACCAAGAATTAAAAATAAAGTGCCTTCTTCAGAGCGCCACTCTCCACGGCCAGGCTGCTACCCGGAGGGGCCTGTGGGAGCCAGGCAGCCTTCGGAACCCTCGACTCAGGTCTCACGCTGTGGAAAGGAGAGCTAGTTATACTCCAGGGCAGCAGTTCTCAACCTGTGGGTCGCGACCCCTTTGGGGGTCAAACGACCCTTTCGCAGGGGTTGCCTAAATACATCCTGCATATCAGATATTTACATTACGATTCATAACAATAGCAAAAT
>NW_005361873.1:181088-189851 GCF_000412655.1 Myotis brandtii | reverse complement strand
ATATATATAGAGAGAGAGAGAGAGAGAGAGAGGGAGAGAGAAAGAGAGAGAGAGAGAGTAATCTCATTGTATAAGGGGTTCAGGTTTTGGATCTTCGAATCCCCTGAGCCAGCAGTGCTGCTTTGACTAAAGGTTTCTTTTTTTTCCTGAATCTTCTGAGTACCCCTTGTGTGTTTTCCCGTCGCCTGGTAAATTCTGCCACAGATTGGCCACTTCATGGACACAGGCTCTTTCATTTACAATATTTTAAATAACTTATTATAGTTTGAAAAATTTTAAGACAAGGTTATACATTTTTTAAAAATATTTTGAAATATTTCACACCAAATAAGAGAATGAAATATTTTAAACCAATTATACTAATTTTCTTTCAGGATACAACCAGATGTTCAAGAACTATTACTCTGAGAGAAAACTACAACTCTTCAGGGACTAAAATACAATTTAAAGGTATCAAATTATAGAAACCACTAACTTTTTAAAGAAAATGGTATTTTCCTTCATAGAAACCATTTTACTCATTCATTCTATGAAACTTCATTGGCAACTATATAAGTGTCTATGTCTCACTAGAGAATTATGAGGAGGGAAAAAGCAATAAACACTTTGAAAGAAATAACATTTTGTCAATGAAAGGGCGAGGACTACGCCCTCCATCTTGCCCCAGGGTAAGGACTACGCCCTCCATCTTGCCCCAAGGTAAGGGCTACGCCCTCCATCTTACCCTGGATCCTCCATTTTTGGGCAGCCATGTGCTCGGCAAGGCTTCTTCCCAGAAGCCCAAGCTTCTGCTAGCCACACCCAGGACTTCTTTAAACTAACCAATGACAATCAAGGGAAGTGCGCACCATAGATATGACCACATCCTGTGTATCAAGACCCGACTTGCGCCTGGCCAATCGGCAGGGCCCACAGTCCTTTCTCCTCCCCTTACTCCAACCCCCCTATAAAACCCCTCTCCACACAGAGTTCTCTCTCTCTGACACTTGGCTTGCCGTTGCGTCGGTGAGTGTGGTCGGGGAGCTGAGCTAGCTCGAATAAAGACTCTTTGCTTTTGCATCGGACTCGGCTGGCTCCTTGGTGGGCTTTTGGGGATCTTGAAATCTGGGCATAACAGTCAAAATGTAAAGGATAACAGCATATAATATCATTAACTTCACAAAGAAAATAAATCTTTTTATTTTTGGTAAACAAATTGAAGTGGTGGTGTATAAAGGGCAGCAATGCAACCTATCTGTCTTTACGACTAGAAACATCTATATACAACATAAACCAGCAAGAATATCACTCTCTTTCCAAGAAATGGCTAATAACAGTGATGTTTGGGGAGCAAACAATTCATTTAAATTGCTCAGTGCCTACTTAGTGCAAGGCATGATTCTGGGCCCCAGGATTGTAGGGATGAACAAGTCAGACATGGTGTTCAAACTCACAAAGCTTGCCTTCTATTGAGGGAAGAAGGACATTTCAAGGGCTTGAGGGCAGTTGGACAGACTCATATTAGGGAGGAAGGCTCTGGGCAGAGGAGCTACTGTAGACAGGGCATCAAGGAGAGCCTTTCTGAGGAGGTGCTATTTCAAAACAGGTTAGTAGAGAATCCACATTCTCCTGTCTACCTTGTGATGAAGGACCACATTTTCCTAACATAAGCTTTTAGTTGAGCACATTTCCTTTCAAACATCCCGGCAGAATTCATCTTTCCCATCCAACTGGCAGACCAGTCAGTCGTAAGTAAGATGGACAGGAGTGGTCTTGGGACATCGCCAAAGGGACATAACAAAATGCTAACCAGAGGTTACAAAGAAAGAGAGAAAAATAGGGGGATGGGGTGAGTTAGTATGAATGCACCTCTGAATTCAAAGGGGACTATATCTGATTAGAAAAATACCACGGATTGTGTGAGAGAAACTGGGGCACTTTATCATTACCTAGACACATGAAATGTGGACGATTTTCTTTCTGACTGGCTTGTGTCCAGGAGATTTCAGAAAGAATGATGGCCATCCATCATAAAGCTAATACCAAAAGGAGGAAGGGAAAATAAGAAGGGATCCAATGTTCATATCATTACACGCTAGTATTATTAGTCTCAGCATCACTGACCAATTAACAGAGGAAAATTAAATAATCTGACTATCCCATATAATGCTGCTTTCACTTTTACAATGAGGGCAATGAATCAAATATACCATGGGTGTAGGGGGCAGCACTAACCTACAGAATAACAAGATCTATGCATGGGGTTTCACTGCTTTTAAAACTATACCAGATCACAAATCTAAGTAACTAATATCACTATGAATGACAATTCACAAAGCTCAAATGTACATGATTAAGAAATCATGTCAAAACAAAATATAAAATTTTTAAATAAACTTTATGAACAAAATGGGCTTTCATTTTTAAAATAATTTAGAAAAAACTATAAGATTTATCATGCCATATGGAGGGACATCTAATTATAATAAAACTTTTAATTATTATGCTGTATGTTCATAGAAAATACAGAAATAATTAGAAAGAAAATATAAATCAATAGAAGTCTTATTTTCCTAGACATAGGAAAAAAACATATATGTATATGGTTTATCTCTTTTCAAAAAATTGGGCAAGTAAAATACCTGTAGACTTACATAGTGAGTTTTTCATTTAAGAGTATATGTATCCAAATGTGTCGACTATTCTTTTAATGTTTTTAGTGAATCCACAACATTCATAATTGTTCAACTATATTCCTATTGCCAGTAATACTGTTTAAAATATTTTCTTATCAAATGAACAACACTGAGAAAATGTCCTTATACATTCTTGTGTGCAATGCCAAAGTGACAATTGCTAGAATTCCTGAATCAGAGGAAATCTTGATACACATTTCTAAACTGGTTTCCTGAAAAAAGGAATCAATTTCTACATTCACTCTGCACCCCCTCAACACTACATGTAATTAAGTTTTAAGTAGTACCACTCTTATGGGTAACAAATGATACTGATACCTCAATTTTAAAATGTGCATTTTTAGTCTTAAGAAATGGCATTTGGTTTCATGTTTACTGGTCATTAATAGTTCTAAAATTAATCTGACTCTGACCTTTTAAATAAAGGAGCTATTAATTTCCTTATCAATATTTAAGGATGCTTAATATAGTTCACATATTAATCTATTGTCATGTGTCCCATGTTGTCATTCTCCTATTAATTGTGCTTGTTTGACCACTCTAAATTTTTCATTTTGTGAAAATATATTAATCTTTGACAATATGACTGATCCTGTTGCTTTCTTTATTTTTTGCTCAAAAATTTCTTACCTATCTCAACATCAGTTATTTCCTACATTTTCTTTTAGATTGGGGGGTTGGGTTTTCTTTTCTTTGTTTCTCTTTTTCCCCAGTTCATTTAGAGTTTATTAGGAGAATGGAAGGCAAAGGACAGATTTGAGAGATATTTAAAACTCAACTGCTAGATGGGCTGGAGGTAGAAGGGAAAGGGCTAGGAGAGAGAGAAATTAAGGTTACCAAGAAGGGGTTCATATTGAGAGAATGGCATTCCATGCTGAGTAAATAGCATTAAGAGATTGAACCCATTTCTAACTACTTTATTTCTTTCCTTTCCTTAAAACTCATGTTTCTTGAAACAGTAGTCTATATTCATTACAAATTTTCACCATTCATTAACTCACCAGCCCAAATAAAATGTGGCTCCCAACCTGGCTACTCCTCTGCTTTCATCAAAGCCACCAATGTCCTCCAGTTGCCATGTACAAGGTACAACCATCAGTATTTAGTCGACAAACTCTGGAAGCACATAATATTGTTGCCTGTATACTCCATGGTAAACTCTCCCTACTTGTCTTCTGTAATGGCTCCCTCCTCCTTCCTGCCTGCTCTCTGCCACTCCATCTCACTCTTCTTCTCTCTTTCTCTTAAATGCTGGTATACCTAGGAACTTCTTCAGAAACAAACTTCTAAAGACTATCCTTTTCTGTGTGACCATCCCCATCGCCATGGCCTCAGCCATCACAAGATGATTCATTCCATAATCTTTTCCTATACCTTAGGTTCTCTCCTGAGCTGCACATTTTCATCCTCATTTCAAATCCTACAAGTCTAAAATGAAGTCATCATCTTCCATAAAAGATGTGCTTAAACCTATTTTCCAATTACATGTCCCAGCTCAGTGAAACTGCACCTCCACTCAAAAATCATCTAACCTGAAACCAAGGTAAGCCTTATCCTGCATTTCTGCCTGCCTCTGTCACTCATTTCAGTCCCTGCCCTACTGTACCTAATCAGTCAGCAAGCCTCCCAGATTCTCCCTCCTAGTTTAAAACTCACCTTTCTCTCCAACCCCACTCCCATGTCCTAGGTTTAGGAGACACTTAAGTCTCTCACCTAAACTACTCAAATAGTTTCTTAACTAATCTCTAGAACTTCCTGCCTCTCCCCTCCCAGTACATCCTCAACTTAGTGCCAGAGTTTTTCTAAGCTGTAAATCTTTCAGTATTATTCTCCAGCTTAAAATCTTTTAATTACACCCTTTTGCTTTAAATGATAAATATTGTGACCATTGTTTTTTGATTTTCTACTACTTCCTATTTGGCAAGAACTTTATAAACTGTATTTTAAATGCATTATATGGAAGAACTGGATTTATTTCTTTGTGAGCTGATTCTACTTCTTCCATACAAAAACAAATTCCTCAGTATCCTATATAATAAAAGGGTAATATGCAAATAGACCAAGAGGCAGAACAACTGAACAACAAATCAAAGTGTAATATGCTAATGATACGCTAAGGCTGCTCAACTGCTCACTATGACGTGCACTGACCACCAGGGGGCAGATGCTCCAACCGGTAGGTTAGCTTGCTGCTGGGGTCTGGCTGATCGGGACTGAGCAAGACAGGCTGGACATGCCCTGGAGCCCTCCCACAGTCCCTCCCCGGCTGGCCAACCTCCCACGTCCCTCCCTGGCCCTGATCGTGCATGGGTGGGGTCCCTCAGCCTGGCCTGCACCCTCTCACAATCCAGAACCCCTCGGGGGATGTCGGAAAGCCAGTTTCTGCCCAATCCCGCAGGCCACTCCCCTTGGGAGGGCGCCAGATGCAGGGCTCATGGCTGGTGAGCACTGCTGCAGCAGCGCGAGCCTCTCCAGATAGGGACTTATTGGGCACGAGCCCGCAGCAGGCACAGTGGGGCCGGGATAAGCAGGAGCAGCAGGAAGGAGCTGCAGGCAGTGTTGGACTGCTGGTTTCGGCCCAACCCCTACAGGCCACCCACAGGGACCCCACCCATGCACAAATTTGTGCCCCCGGCCTCTAGTTACATATAAGATTCTTAGGATTTAATTTTTACCTACTTGTTGATCCTTACCTTGTGCTACAAGCTTCATGTGCTGCTCTTCAATTGTACCAAAACCTCTTTAAAGCCTAGAATAGCAAATATTTTTCTTGCCTTTTTATTCGTATTGTTCCTTCCACCTGGAATCCCTACCCACCTTCCATCCCCACCCACAGAATCATATTTATCCTCCAAGTGTTAACTCAGCTGTCACACCTGTGTTAGATGATTAAGTAATTTATAATTACCCAGACTTCTGAATATTTCTCCATCCTGGCATAAGATTGCTATCTGCTTACCACAGCATCTATTTCTTCTATTAAATTTTTAAGTATGTCAAAACAAGGACTATTTCTTGAGTGAAATGCCCAAATTTAAGCCTGTGCCCAAAATACTCAATAAAGGATGACTGAAAGAATAAGTGGGGGCAGCATACTGGAGTCATAAAAGCATGTGAGAAATAACACTGGAAACCTTAGTTTGGACAGATGAGGATCTTAAAGGTTAACATAAACATCTATTTCTACAGCCAAAGAAGATTTATTGAAGGTTTTCAAACATAGAATGGACAAGATTTGATGTATGTGTCTTTTTATTTTCTTTTTTTCCCCTTGATTTTTATTATTTTTTTACATGCAATAAACATTAGGATTTCAAGAAAAACATTCTAAGTATAATAATGTTACATGCAATAAACATTAATATTTCAAGGAAAACTTTTAAATATAATAATGTTACATGCAATAAACATTAACAGTTCAAAAATGATTTTAAATATAAGATTACATGCAATAAAATATTTCAAGAAAAAACATTTTAAATATAATATTACCAAAATTGTACTAACATAGTATATCACAAAAGTTGTAGGAAATATTAAAAATCTGCAAATAACAGGATTACTTTTATTATATTCTAAAATATTTTTATCCTCTGGCTCTATTTTGGTCCATCAATTTATGTTGCTCATTATATTCCACAAATGAGTGAGATCATCTTATATTTATCTTTCTCTGACCAGCTTATTTTGCTTAGCATAATGCACTCCACGTCCATCGATGCTGTTGCAAATGGTAAGAATTCTTTCTTTTTTACAGCAGTGTATTATTCCATTGTATAGATGTACCACAGTTTTTTAATCCACTCACCTGCTGATGGGCACTTAAACTGTTTCCAAATCTTAGCTATTGTAAATTGTGCTGATACGAACATAGGGGTGCATATATCCTTTCTGATTGGTGTTTCTGATTTCTTGGGTCATCTCTCTTTATTTCTTGATGAGTCTGGCTAACAGTTTATCAATTTTGTTTATCTTTTCAAAGAACCAGCTCTTGGTTTCACTGTTTTGTTTTGTTTTGGTGTGTTTTTTTTAAGTCTCTATTATGTTATTTATTTCTGCTCTGATCTTCATTATTTCCTTCCTTCTATTTATTCTGGGCTTTTCTTGTTCTCTTTCTAGTTCTTTAAGTTGTAGGGTTAAATAACTTATTGCTGATTTTTCTTGGTTTTTGAGGTATGCCTGTAGTGCTACGAACTTCCCTCTCAGGACTGCTTTTGGCTTGCTGTGTCCCAGAGATTTTGGGTTGTTGTGTGTTCACTTTCATTTGTTTCCAGGAAGTTTCTGATTTCTTTCTTGATCTTGTTGGTAAACCATTCATTGTTTAATAACATACTATTTAGCCTCCATGCGTTTGAATGTTTTTGGGTGCTTTTACTGTAGTTGATTTCTAATTTCATTCCACTGTGATCTGAGAAAATGCTTTATATGATTTCAATCTTCTTGAACTTGTAGAGACTTGCTTTTTGTCCTAATACATGGTCTATCTTTGTGAATGATTCATGTGCACTTGAGAAGAATGTATATTCTGCTGCATTGGGTGAAATGTTCTATAAATGTTAATTAAATCCATCTGATCCAGTGTGTCCTTTAGAATCTCTTTTTCCTTGTTAAGTTTTTGTCTGGAAGATCTATCCAGTGAAGTCAGAGTGATGTTAAAGTCTCCTACTATGACTGTATTGTTGTTGATCTCTCTGTTAAAGTACTCTAAAAATTTTTTAAATATATTTAGTTGCTCCTATTTTGGGTGCATATATGCTTACCAGGGTTATATCCTCTTATTGGATCTATCCCTTTAGTATTATGTAGTGATCTTTGTTGTCTCTTGTGATGGCCATCATTTTAAAATCTATTTTGTCGAATATGAGTATTGCTACTCCAGTTTTTTTTTTTTCTTTTCCATTTGCATGGAAAAAATTTTTTACAATGCTTCACTCATCCTGTGTGTGTCTTTTGTTTTGAAGGGGGTCTCTTGTAGACAGCATATATTTGGGTCATGTTTTTCTATTCTGCTACCTTACACCTTTTAATTGGAGCATTTAGTCCATTTACATTTAGGGTTATTATTGAGAGGTACTTATTTATTGCCATTATATTTCTGCATGGCTAGGTTTCTCTCTCTGTTTCTTCTTCTCATTACAGCAATCCCTTTAGCATTTCTTGTAATGCTGGCTTGGTGGTGATATACTCCTTTACCTTTTTTTTGTCTGGGATGTTCTTTATTTCACCATCTATTTTGAATGCTAGCCTTGCTGGATATAGTAATCTTGTTCTCAGATCAGATCCTTGCTTTCCATTACCTTGAAACTCTACAGGCCATTCTCTTCCAGCATTGTAGAGTTTCTGATGAGAAATCAGGTGTCAGCCTTATGGGAACTCCTTTGTAGGTAACAGTTTCTTTTCTCTTGCTGCCTTTAAGATTTTCTCTTTGCTTTTAATTTTTGGCATTTTAATTATGATGTGTCTGGGCGTGGGTCTTCTTGGGTTCTTCTTGTTTGGAGTTCTCTGTCCCTCCTGAACTTGTGTTCCTTTTTCCTTTACCAGGTTAGGAAAGTTTTCTGCCATTATTTCTTCAAATACCTTCTCTATGCCTTTCTCCCTTTCTGCCTCTTCAGGCACACCTGCTATTCCAATATTGTTACAATTCACATTGTCCCACAGCTCCCTTAAGCTGTCCTCCTGTTTTTTAATTGCTTTTACTTTCTGGTTTTCTGATTGATATTTTCAACATTGTCTTCTAATTCACTGATTCGATCCTCAGCCTGCCCCCCTAGTCTGCTGTGTATTCCTTTCAATGTGTTCTTTATTTGTGTTGTGTCATTCTTTATCTCAGACTATTCTTTATTCATAGTTACTATATCTTTCTTCATGCTGTTGAGCATCTTTACCATCATTACTCTGAACTCTGTTTCAGATAAATTTCTTTTTTTTAATTAAATCTTTATTGTTCAGATTATTACAGTTGTTCCTCTTTTTTCCCCCCATAGCTCCCCTCCACCCGGTTCCCCTCCCACCCTCCGCCCTCACCCCTCCACCACTGTCCTCATTCATAGGAGCACGATTTTTGTCCAGTCTCTTCCTGCATCCCCCC
>NW_005361873.1:157408-179309 GCF_000412655.1 Myotis brandtii | reverse complement strand
GAGTCTCGGTATGCTTTTCTCTTTCCTTCTAGTTGTAGAATTTCCACTCAGCCAGCCTTCCTGTGGTTCTGGATGATGTCCGTTCCGTCTTTTAGTTGTATTTTTGAAGTTGTTGTGCAAGGCAGCAATCTCCAGTGTTTACCTATGCAGCCATCTTGGTTTCTCCAGATAAATTTCTTATCTCTGCTTCATTTATCTCTTCTTCTGGAGGATTCTCTAGTTCTTTCATTTGGGGGTTGTTTCGTTTTCTCCTCATTTTGGCTTTCTGTTTGGGTTTGTGACTATGTATTAGATAGAACCTCTACACTTCTTAATCTCTAGTGCAGGACAGTATTAAAAGCTATTTCTGACTAATTAGATCAGGCATAGACTCAAAGCCTCCAGAGAGAGCCTCTGCCTACAGACTGATAGGATTCAGACTTGAATTGCCCCCCCAGGCAACTGTCCTCAAGTGTGGTGAGAGTTTTTTCAATAGGGTGGGGCAGTTACTACTGCCTGGAAGCTAATTATTATTTTTAATATCTTAAGTGTCTTCAGAGTAAGGCGTTTTCCAATAGGGTGTGCCCACTGTCTTCCCCCCAGGCAAGGCAGATGCCTATGTGGGAAAGATGTCCTCAGCTGCATGAGACAATGACTCAGCCCAGGAAACTTGGGGTGTCTGCCTTCTAAGCTCTATCCCCCAAGTCCCTATTCCTGTCTTCTGCCCTCACAGCTCCAGTCCACTTCATCCTCCCCCTGCCATAACACAAGGTGGCTGGCTCCACAGGGAATTTTGTGCATTGGCCCTTTAAGAGGGTGCCTGAATTTTCAGCTGTTACTCCTTGGCAGACAGCACCCCACTGCTTTTCATAACTAGATGTTATGTGGGTACCCTCCTCTGTTTCGTGCTCTCTGCTGGGGAGCCCAGCTTGGGGATTAGATCACAGAGTTTTCAGTGGCAACCCCCCACAGCTGAGATATCTCTCCAGGACTTCAGTTGCTGTCTATGGGCCAGCCCTTTCACACCTCCGCTCCTCCTACCAGTTTCTATGTGGTCTCCACTTTCGGTCCTCGGGTGTCAGGATTCTCTCCTGTGAGTTTTCTGTTGATTATTCAGGAAGCTTTTCTATATTTTAGTTTTAATACCAGTTTGTTCCTGGGAGCATGTCCATGCAGCATCCACTTACTCTGCCACCATTTTTAATCCTCTCTTGATGTGTGTTTTAAGAAAACAATGCATAGTAATGTGATAAGATCTGAGAGACTAAAGACGACAATTTAAAAGGTCCAGAAAAAGTTGAGAAATAGAGCTGGTCTTGATATAAACTGATTTCTACAAACTGGCAGACAGGCAAACCATGTGCTGATATCTACCTTTTTTCACTGTTTCATGTGAAAATCCTTCCTTCCATATAAAATATTTTATCATACCAAATTTCTTATCACTGCCAAACTTAGCATGAATTTGGCATTTTGAATCTAACACTCAAGAGCAAATTTTGAAAGTTTCGAATTTAAACGTTTCAAGAATAGCCATGCAGATGATTGAGCTTTCCCAAGAAAAAATGGGGAGAATTAAAGGGCTGGTGGTAGAACCTTGGCATTTATACTAATGAACAAAGAAGAAAGAGACATGGTGTGGTCAGGGCAAGTAGGAAGACCAAGAGAGTATAATATGGGTTGAACTACAGTGATATTAGCAGCCCCATCCATGATGCATCCCTGAAAGATTTTAGTCTATAGTTCAGATCTATGGCTACAAACCCCATTTGTTTAATGAACATTCAACAGGCTTTAGGGCAAAATGCCATTTTAAAGGCCAATCTATATCTGAACACTCTGTGTTAAACTGCTTTTCTAATGCTCTGGCTCTGTCTAAATAGATTTTAGTACAGAAGCATACTTCTCCTGATTATTATAGCTGTTGTTGTCGGCAAATGCTTGCCATCACTTGTTAAAAAAATTTAACGTTACAAAATTGCAGTAAATTATTCATCAAATTACTACTCTGATAGTTTTCTCTTGATGACTCTTACTTTATCAACAGAGTAATTTTAATTAAACATATTTCCACAATGGTAAAAACTCAAGACTACTTAGGACCTTTTCCCTCTTTTTCAAATTGATGCTTTTAAGAATGCTTGTAAATTTGGTAGTAATATTAAATTCACTAGATAAAATCCTTCTGTATAATCCTGTCTAACATGAAAGAGTAAGAAAAGTACAATTCCTTTACTTGAAATTATGAAAATTTGCTTTTCACAATGATTTATATAGACCCTAAAAAATCTTTTCAAACTATTAGAATATTATTTCCTTTAAAAATATATGTTGGTGTGTATAATTTCTGCATTCTTATTCTATGAAAAGAGACCGCACAGAAAGGATGAAACAATGGTATGGAAACTTACCATCCTCTCCAAATGGACTCTTTATTACAGACTTATTGCTTCCATGTGTTTAAAAAAAAGAAAGAAGGAAACATTTAAGCCAATCCCAATCCCTAAAATTTTTGGCATTCTTATTAAGCATTGAATCCAGAAAAAACAGTTTTTTATTATCATAGCCTATCAGAGTCAAAATTTATTTCATTATGAGAATGTGTTAGAAATTAAAAATAAAGGTTGGATTCTATAAGGCTTAAAGAGAGTATACTATTTAAAGCTTAAACCTGTTAAAATATCACAAATAACTTGGTCTCAACATTTAAATAAATAATGCCTATTTTGAATATTGCATTCTAGAACATATAAATTCATTTGGAGGAATAATAAAATAGATGACATTAACACTTTTTTAGCACAATAAAGATTTTTATTTTTTACAGCCGTGGTTACATAAAGCTGAGGAATACAAACACCACATAAAATTAATTCAGATACTTTTCTGAAACAATGAAATATTTGCTCAAACTATACACCGAGGTCAGTGAATTGCCTAAACTCTTGTCTTTGCACTTTTCCACAGATCAGGGTGCACAATGGGAATGCATAACTCCCTAAAAGAAGCACATCTCCAAGTTTTGTGTGTGGGTCAAATGTAAGAAGGAAAACGTTCCCTCACCCCAAAATGAGAACAGATGGGAATGTAAAATTAGGTGGGAAGAGACAGTGAAGCTTTGGATGACCGACCAAGAAATCTCCCCTTGAGGGGAGCCAAATATACCAGACCTCAGCTTATTCTGCTTCCAGTTGACTTCCAAATTAAATCTAGTAGGAATGTAAAGCAGTTTGTAGATTCAATGTATTAGCTTTGATTTTTGTAAGCACATATTTTATAAAGAAACTACTGATAAATATAAATAAAAATATTTTTATATTCAATATAACTCCTGATCACTTGTGAGTTTAACATGCCTTCAAACTTAGAATGTTAACAATAACATTTTTTAAAATAATAAATGGCTTTATGAAAAACAGGCAACAGGCATGAACAAACTTAAGATGTTGATACTGAGCTCCTTGTATTATGGAAATGACATCTGCCGTAAGTTGAAAAACTATGTAAATAAAATATAAATATATTTTCATTCTTTTCATATTTTATCTGTATAACAAAATAATCTTAATAGTAATGCCAGCAATATTTCCTATACCTACCAAAAAAGCCCCTTTACTGGATATCCAATTTTACATAGCATGACAATTTTTCTATCTAAAAATACCAACTATAGCATTAAAAGAATACCCTCGATAGTGCTGCATTCGCCTCCAATTTTTTAATTTTTAATATGGGTAATAATTTAGAATTTTAGAAAAACAAAAAATCATGCTATCAGATTTTAATACATTTAAAAGTAGTTTTATTGTTAATAATGATATTAAACTATGATAAAATATTATTTATACTTTATTTGATAATAAAATAATAACCATTAAAATATAATTTTAAGAGCAACTTTCTAAGATTAGTCTTGAGCTTTTAAAGAGGTACCAAAATAGTGTTTGTCTAAAAATTGGGTTTGTCAAAATTATTTTGTATATGCTCACTTTCATATGGAATTTACATGAGCTGATACAAGGAGAATAATTCAGTCTTTTAATCAATAGTGCTCAAATTTATAGATCATTCTCATCCATAATTTCAAAGTCCTTTTCCAAGACAACAGTTAAAAGTTCTCTGTGTACCTTTTCCCTGCCATCCCAGAAAATTGGCTTTCAATTTCTTAACCTTGTTTTATCTTTTTTATCCTTACTAAGTATACACAACAAAAAGAAATATAGAAATGACTCGTTCCAAGACATGAAAGCAACTGCACCTTACACTCAAGTGATTTCAGTTTAAATCCAAGGCACTGGTAATTTGACACAGGCTTCACTTTTCATTAGGTTTGAGGACTTTCATGAAGAAGATGCTTAATATAGTACATTGCAATTAGTTGAATATGTTCATGAAATAATTACTGAAAAGTAGATTTTTCTTATTCAGAATACTCTAAATTATATGAAATCATTATTACCAAAAAAGAAGAAAATCTCTCAAATTATCTAGCTTTCCTTCTTTTGTTTTCTCCCTTATCAATACATTAAAGCCAACAGGCAAACTTTTGGGGATACTATGTTGATTATATTTTATTAAAATTCATTTTCCATACTTTCCATTTGTGTGAATAAAATATGAATTAAGCAACTGTAAACATTTTCAAAATCATTTGCATATTAATAAATCAAATTCTAATTCCCCAAAATATCAAATGCAGATCTCCCTATAAATTTTACATTATTGTCTTAATTCATTTTCCTGTTATTTGGTTGAATGATTTTAAAAGGGAAAACAGAACATTTTATAATGAATCCAAAACTGCTATCTTTCCCTAGGACAGTGATGGCGAACCTTTTGAGCTCAGTGTATCAGCATTTTGAAAAATCCTAACTTAACTCTGGTGCCGTGTCACATATAGAAATTTTTTGATATTTGCAACCATAGTAAAACAAAGACTCATATTTTTGATATTTATTTTATATATTTAAATGCCATTTAACAAAGAAAAAATCAACCAAAAAAAATGAGTTTGCGTGTCACCTCTGACACGCGTGTCATAGGTTTGCCATCACTGCCCTAGGAGGTGGGGGCTTTGAATAAAGAATGCACATGCATACACATAATATTTACTAAATATTCCTGTCCAACTTCCAGAGCTTCCACTGTCCTTTTAAACCAGGTAAGTCACAAGCACTCTGGATGACAAACACTTAACTATAAAAGGAACATGGTTGACTTAGGTTGTCAGGATTACTCTAAAACAACAGATACCTGAGGATCTCAGGGCATATTCTCGGGAGTGTAAGAGTATTACAAAGTGTCTTTTTTTGTTTTGTCTTCATATTATGATCCTATATAATAGAAGGCTAATATGCAAATTGTCCCCTCCACCGGGGAGTTCAACGGGAGCTCAACCAGGGAGCAGGGCCCCCCACCCCATGCATGAATTTGTGCACCGGGCCTCTAGTATAAATATAATTACATTCTGGGTAATCTCTTTCATAACCTTTAGCACCTATCAATATCACATAATTTCAGGATCTGATCTTGATACAGTGTTATGATCTTATTGGTGTTAGCTTTTCATACTAACTGTGTCTAATTCACAATACAGTGTTCCTCAAACTGGAATTCATACATGTATTCTTGGGGCCTCAGAAACATTTTTCTGTCAACACAAGTCCACATATTATTCAAGACAAAGAAACACTAAATGACATAATCTTCTTAATTCCTTCCCAGTTTAAAAAATACATTTCATCCTATTGCAGCTTACTAATAATTTATGGAGATCAAATTTAAGAAGTGCACAGAGAAAGGTAACTTCACAGGAGGAGTTGTACATGTGCTCTTGTTTTCCTTTTATATTCAAATGCAAATGAATTTTTTGAGCTAAGAATAAGATGGCATTCAGATAACAAAATAAAAGGAAGCTGTCAGATAAAGATTCTATGAGCAACAGTCACTATCATTTCAAATGGATTAGTGGACCACATGTTAACTAGGAATCAGAAAATCCCAGTTTCTTTTTTCAGTTTTGTCTCTAACTTGAAATAACATCTTGATGTTGTAATAATTCATCCCTGCAATCTTCATTTTTTACAAAGTTAGAACAGTATGCTACTCAATTAATAATATGCACAATAAATACGGGGTACTTGTGTTATATAATAAGCAGTATGTTTCAAATTTTAATTTATATAATAATAGGAAAACAACAAATCTATAAAACTCAATTTTCTTAAGTTTGTTACTATCTATATAACATGTAAAAATAACAGCATATTTTGTTTCTGAATGTACTTATGGATTATTTTGATCAGGCTTTAAAATTTATGTTTAATTTTGCTTCATCTAATTTAAAAATATTTAGAGTGTTGTCAATTAGAACTTAAAGATATTTCATTGGTAGAGATCATTATTTACTAGTTAAATGTTTAAAAATAAAAACTTATCATTTCTCATATATCACAATCTTATTAACAATCAAGTTAGTAAACCATATACTCTTAAAGAAATTCTCAATTTGTATGTATTAACAACAAAATCATCTTAACACCCATAAAGTAAAGTAAAATGTTTGCAAACTGCAAAGATATTCTAAATTTAAAAGGCATATATTTTACATTTAAAATATAGTTATATAATTTTTAATTTTAAAAATGAGGAAAAATGAAACTCATTAAATCATCTTAAACTGCAAAGATATTCTAAATTTAAAAGGCATATATTTTACATTTAAAATATAGTTATATAATTTTTAATTTTAAAAATGAGGAAAAATGAAACTCATTTAAATCATCTTATTCATATCTATGATACAAATGGAAATAAAAGTTTTAAATAAAAATTTCCATAAGTAGCTAGAAAGTTTTCCTGATATGCAGCATTTTAACTAAACATTTTTAAAAGAGAAATACATTTTTTAACCATTTCTAAAGCATTACCAATAACATAACAAAAAATTACTAATTTAATAAATTAAATTATTTATTTTGAAATTATTTATTGAATTTACATTATTACATTTTGAGAGGTGCATTTTTTGTTAGGTGAGGGCAGGAGAATCTAAAATCAATTTTATAACAACACATTTCATAATAAGCTTAAGTTTTATCAAGAAAGAAATGTCACATTCAAATTTAAAGTTCTGATATCCTAGCAAACATAAGTGACATTAGTTTATTAAACTCATTTGAAACTTTCTTCTTCCTATAAAGGAATTTTCAGCTTTTATTATTTTAAGATTTCTTTTCTAGATGATGTAATTAAACCATTACTAAGACAGGGAGGTAGAGTCAAATGAAAAATGTGCACTTCCAAAAAGTGCATATTTTTATATATTGTGACATGTGATTTTTTTCTTGGAATAGACATGTGCAATTGCACAAATGTTAAAATCAATGCCAAGAAGTTACTGTACCTGAACTGTAGAGCTGATCTCCGACGCAAAGCCGCCCGTCAAGGGAGCTTCGTGACTGATTAGCAGTCGCCCTGTTTTGATCACAGACTGAAAAAGAAAAGGAAAACCTAATGTTGAACAGAATACATATTTTCAAGTATATGACTGCAGTTTTGATTAAGTAATAAAATAAATTATTTAATTTCAATAATAAAAAATTAGTAATTCAATTCTATGTCAAATAAGTTACAGCACAAATCTTTCAACAAGTCATTTGATTTTTACCCTGCTAAAGAATTTTCAATATAGTTTATAATCCTACAAAATAAAAATAAGATTTGTAATTCTATGTATGTCATCAAAAATGCATTTCATTATAAAATATTCTTGTTATAAACTGAATTACTGTATTTCAAATTTTTATATCTCAATCTTTTTTATTCTTCAAATTACGTTAAGAATAAATGTATTTTTAACACTTTTTGAGGTATATTTGCATATAAACAGCCTTAAGAAATACTGTTTTGGAGAGAAGAAAAACACAAAAATATCATGTAAACTCTGTAGCAAAGTAAAATTTCATGGAGAGCTAGAAAGAAGAAATCACTGCAGAAGTAAAAGGTTTACAACCCTCTTTGACCATGTGCATTAAAATCTGGTTAAGAACCTCAACTCCATTTTAACGTAGAAAATGTCACAAATAATAAAGATGTATTCTCAATACTGGCTCAGCGTGGTTGTTCACAGAATATGCATGACATACTCTGTGCAATAATAAATCAAAACGTATAGCTATGACATCATAGCAGAATACCAACTTTGTTGAAAGGTAAAAAATATTAAAGTCAACAGCTGGTTATTACTTAAAATATGTTGAACAATTACCATATTATCAAAGAGAAGTGGTAATTCCTCCTCTACATGTCTAATAATGGATCGCCTTCCTTAAATTCTACATTACTATTTTACAAATATGAAATAAAATCTCCCAAGCAAAAATATGCATATAAATCAATTCTTTTCCTTCATTCTAGGCAATTAGAGTTGAGAATTTTAAAAATATGCAGTTTAAACCAGCAGATGTTAAACTCCAAGATATAGCCAGTAGTCACAACAAAAATAAATTACTACTATATCTATTAAATAAATAGTGACTGAAGAACATAAAATTTTATGAACACCATCCCCACCCCCAATGAAATGCTAACCATGGAATATTGATGTTTGAATTTTTAGAATTGTGATTAATTATGCTATTTATGATGGTCACAAATTAAATTTTTTTCATGAGTTCTTTTTTTTTCTTTTTCACTCAATTCCTCCACCCCCCATCAACAGCCTCCCCACCAGAAATATCACAAATTAAACTTTAATACACCTGGTTAGACATATAAAGAAACAAAAATATTCCACAATTGCAAGAAAACAAATGTATTCTCAAAAAAATTCTCCAAAAGATGCCATGATCTAAAGAATTCTTAATTTTTAAAAAATGATTGGACAGATTTTCTTTATAGCTCAAAAGCCCAGACCTCTGTCAATATAATAGTATTTAAATATAACAGCTAACCCCCTCCCCCCCAGTTACGCAATGCATCTTAAATTTTTAAGAGGAAAGAATGAGAAACTTCCATAAACTGCTGCTGATACCTTAAAACTCCATACAACAGAATTGGTACTCTGAGCTGAGGCCTATCCAAGATCAAATGACAACCTTCAGAATGACCCCTGAAGGCCAATAAGCAACCTAGGCTTCCGATAGCCTGCACAGTGTAGTTGGGAAACTACGCACGGATGTATCCAGGACAAAAGCTTTCAACCTCGGAGTTCATACAACATGATGTGCAAGCAGATGGAATCCAGAGATCCTGAGTGTCTTTCCACAGGAGAGGGCTAAATAAACTGAGATATATCAATATAGTCAAGTATTACACAGACATGAAAAAGACTGAGAAGACTGAGGTTATAAAATGATGCCCATATGTATGACAAAATGAGAAAATTACAGGACAATACAATCTCATTTTTGTGAAAAACAACAGTGGGGAAACAAAAAACAAAACCATATATACACTGAGCCACAGGTGTAAATAGTCTGGAAGGATTCATTCCAAACTATCAAAACTTCTTTCTCCTGAAAAAATGACAGTATAGGAATTGGAGGGAAGGGACTTTTGTTTTTTTACTTTATATAAAAAATATTTTTATATTACTAAAAGTATTTTCAATAAGTCTAAAATAAATACAAATAAAAGTAATGCATTTGAATATATTTTATATTGCAGTCATAATTTCCTCAGAAAAACATATAATGTTTTTCTTATTATTATAGGACTAGTTTAAGATACAAGAGAACCCAAACTCCCACAGCAAATAAGCACATTAAAACACAGGGAATCAGCCTTCCCATGCCAGTGTCTTTATGATCTGCTGCAGGTCAGGATCATATCCAGCTCATCTCTTGACCCACAAGCTCTTGGATCCTAGACAAATGGGAAATAAGCTATTGGTATTAGAGAAAGTGAAGTTCTTTAACACATATGTGTGTGTTATGTAAACATGTGTGTTCTTGAACAAGAGTTATGTACTGACAGTTAAAGAAGTAATTCCAGAAATTTCTTAAACATCAAGAGCTAGAAGGTAGACAAAATGAAAAGTAATAATACTGTGAGTTTATGGAAATTGTCAGGTATACAAACCCGTGAGAGACTGTGGCAAGGAGACAGGAGTCAGAAATAACGATCATAATCATAAACTGATTGTCACAGGAATTGCTATATGCTAGGTTTTGAGTTCAACGCTTTACATTGATCACTTCATTTAATTTAGAAAGTACCTAAGTTTTATTTTTGCTTCTTAAAATCAACTTTGATATCTGAAAAGTATTAAAATATAGAAAACAAATTACATCAAAATTCTGAAAAAATGCCAAAATTTAAAAGTAACACTGATATTTCAAAGTCACACCCTCAAATATAATTAACATATATCATTAAAAGGTTGAGTCTATGAATACAGTTCAATGATTTAATAAGGTATAATATAAATTCAACTTGGTATATACTTTTTATCCTTCACAACTTTAATTTACTAAAATTTCTGAAGATGGCTCCCTTACGATTTTGGAAATCATGAACACTTTGAGGATATTATAATGAGATTGTACAAATCTACAAGTTTAAAGAGAATTTTAGTCTTTCTATTTTCTGTGATTAAATAAGATATTTTTATTAAACTATATATTTTTGTCAACTGTAATAAGCAATTAACTTTAATACACTGAGGCACAATGATATATAACTGCTAGGAAATTTTTTAAGTCAAATTTAGCATTTTGATGTACTTACTTAAAAATTAATATTGTGCCTTTCAATGGAGATGGCTGTTAAGTTTTCTTAAAAATAATAACTACAGTATAGATATAAATATATATAATACGTTAAAATTAATTTTACTAATTTTAAAGTTTCAAGTTTACTTTTGAGATAAATATATATCACAACTTGAAAAAATTTTAAAGGTTTAAACAACTTTTCAATATGAAAGCTGAACTTATCAAAGACAGGAAAGATCACATAAGCCTGGATTTTCCAGTATCTGCTTCTTCAACTTCATGCCACTAAAACCTGCTCCAAGGACCCTGGCCTTGGGCAGACAGAGCACCAGTAAGTTAGAAGGGACAGAAGTACCAGGGAAAGCTGTGCCAATAAAAGATTGGACTGTGAATAATTGTTCTCCATGTCCTCTACCACAAAATAAAAGGTCTTTGTTCCTTAGAGTATTTCAAGAAAAAGTGCCAAGAAAACTTAAAAAAGCAACTCTAAAAGGCAAGCAGTGAAACAGACTGTGGGCTGCTAAGTCAGTCAGTACTGGTCTGCCCTGCATTTGTCCCAAGGAATCTCATTCTTTCTCACTATTTCAGTTAGTCACTCCCTTCTCCAGGGCAACAACAGAATACTATCACAAGAGGAGCTATCAAAATCTCGATTTCGCCAAGAAGAGACAGATCACAATACCTGTTCTGATAAAACCCTAAAGATACTTTGGTTCCTGGTTGGGCCACTTCACGACTGTTTCCCACTGTTCATCTTCTACCTAGATGCCATTACTAATAGCCGTAACTTCAAGTTATCCAGGCAAGATATCTAGCATAATGCTCAAAATATGGTAGACATTCAAGAAACTTAGTTTAAAATCTCTTAAAATAATTAAACTATATTAAGCAAGTTCTTGTTTAACTTACGAAACTATTGCTTTCTTGGAAAAATCCACTTTAAAATAGTGCAAAAGTATGGGTCAGCACATCCCAGAACAATTTAAATATGAACGAAACTCAAAGTTGGGGATATTTTAATGTAGCTCTAACAATAAGATATCTGTGATAATAGCAGAGTTGCTAAGTTATACTCCATTAAAAAGATTGCACAGATTTTGGCTGTCTAAACATTGGAAATATGTTTTAGTTAATATAGCATTTAAAGATTTTAATATAATCCAACAAGGAAAACTGTTAAACTGTCATTCCAGGAGAAAGTAAAACAGACAGACAGACCATTAAGCCTGCATATGCCTGAAAGTGCAACAGTGACATTCAAAAAGCAAATATATAGATATATATTACTTATTGCTTACTCAAAATCTATAGCAAGACTTTTTCCCCTACAGAGCCATTCAGTCTGACTAACACCAAGTTCGGCCACCTTTTTTGACTGCTGTAAGTAGAAAACTAACACTTTGGATAGGCAATTTATAGCTCTTTTAACATTTTCTGCTAAATATAAAGCTAATGAAAAGAAAAAAATCATAACTGACCTTTTCCTCTAACTTTTAAAATCAAATCTGCTTATAAATACATATTAGCAGAATAGTAAAATCATACACTTGTGTTTCATTAATCAAATAAACTAATTAATATTTATTTATATAACTTACAATCATTAAAGACCTGATTTAAATTAGCTTCAAATATCATTGCAAATGAATTAAGTTTTTGAAATGGTCTCTTGTTTAGAAACCAAATTCATTAGAAAAATTAACCAGAAAAACCTCACAATCAATCCCAGGCTAAAAATTAACATATTAATATTTGCTTAGTAATCATTATTAACCAGCATGATCTTCACACATAATCAGACCACAAGCTGATATTCTACTGGAGAGATCGCAATGCTAAAAGAGAAAGAATAGTCACGAATTCCAGAGAAAGTTCGGAAATGTCCATTTTGGCAAGGATATTAGTGATGGAGTTACGAATGTTTTGGTATTGTAGGAAAGTGATGTAAATTGAGAAAACCTAAATCCTGAGAGCTTTATCACCGTGCGGAAAAAGTAGGTAAGGGAGCAAACAGAGCATAAAGAGAACTGAATAAAGTCAACAAAAGAATGAGCAAAT
The DNA here is from genome assembly GCF_000412655.1 of Myotis brandtii. Classification (NCBI taxonomy): domain Eukaryota; kingdom Metazoa; phylum Chordata; class Mammalia; order Chiroptera; family Vespertilionidae; genus Myotis; species Myotis brandtii. Next base: position 166,554 of record NW_005361873.1, on the reverse strand, counting down.
AATACTGAAAAGGCATGAAATGTTTGGGGAAATTTCAGACATCCTCACTGATTCATTATTGCCTGAATTATTTGTATGATCAGAGCTGAAACACTTTTGCAAAAATTAAAAGTGGACATATTTCTGAATGCTACATCCAAACATGTCAGATAAACATGTTCTGTCAATCAACCTTACCTTTCCAGCTTGTTTCCTCACTGTCTCTCCACACTCCAGTCATGTTAGGCTGCTCTGTGAATGTGACCCATGCTCTCTCTACTCTGACTTCCTTCCCCAAATTGGTAGGCCTTCATTCCCTCCCTCAATACCCACTTCATACAACCCCTTCTCCAAGGTCCCCCCAACTAGCTGGGCTTAAACCCCATGGTAACTTTTTCCTTCTTTTCTTTTTTTTTTTTATATTTTATTGATTTTTTTTACAGAGAGGAAGGGAGAGAGATAGAGAGTTAGAAACATCGATGAGAGAGAAACATCGATCAGCTGCCTCCTGCACATCTCCCACTGGGGATGTGCCCGCAACCCAGGTACATGCCCTTGACCGGAATCGAACCTGGGACCTTTCAGTCCGCAGGCCGACGCTCTATCCACTGAGCCAAACCAGTTTCGGCTTCCTTCTTTTCTTTCCATGATTCTAGCAGCCATTTCCTGATAGAATTTGAGGTAGGTGACAATGCAGAGATTCTATGAAACCTAAAGCCAGGGTACAAGAGCAAGAGTCAAGTACTAGGATGAAGGCAGCACTCACTGCTATACCTCTGGTTAGGAACACTACTAATTTACCTCATGGACAGCCCTGTGGACATCTGTCTTATTAACCCTTTCAACTACACTCAAAATCATAAATCTGAAGGCAGGAACTCTGTGTTATTTATATCTGTATCTACTGCAGAATATAGCATATGACAAATATATATTAAGTTGAGCAAATTATGCTCATTTTATTATTGTGGAGCAAATTTACATATTATCTAAAATAATAATAAAAGCATAATATTAGACCGGTCAGCCAAACAACATTCTAGACGAAGCCAGGGCTGCGAGGACTGAGGCAAGCCGCTGAGGCTGTGAGGGCCGAGCCCCTTGAACAAATTTTATGCATCAGGCCTCTAGTTAAAATATAAACAGTTTGAAAAAGTTCCTATGTATCTCCTGTTTCTTTGTTTTGCAGGGTATTCTTTTTCATAGGGTATGTGTGCATATGTCTATACTGTCTCCTCCAGCAAACTCTAAATCATAAGCACAAATTCAGAAAGTATCAAGCATTTAGTAGCTAATCACAATACCTAATACATGGTTGTCAATGCTCAACAAATGTTCCTAACATTATTTTTTAGAAAGCATATAGTGATTAAAATGAATCACTGACAAGCCTCCAATTTTCTGATGTGTTAAAGCTCTTAAGAAGGACTAATCCTATCTAATAATAGACAAACATGGTAATTAACCATACCTCCGACACGCTTCCCATTGGCTAACCAGGGCGATATGCAAATTAACTGCCAACCAAGATGGCGGCCGGCAGCCAGGCAGCTGAAGCGAACAGAAGGCTTGCTTGCTCCAGTGATGGAGGAAGCCAAGGTTCCCCGCCTGCCGCTGCCGGCCTCTGAGCTGCACTCTAAGAAACGATGTTGCAATTATAGAAGCTAAACAAACCCCAGAAACCTGCTTTCAGCCAGCTGGCCTCGGAGCTGGAGCTGCAACAGTGTTTCAATTATAGAAGCCAAACAAACCCAGATACCTGCTTTCAGCAGCCGAGGTCTCAGAGCTGGAGCCGAGCCTCAGAGCTAAAGCTGGCTCTCAGCTCCAGTGACAGCTATAGAAGGTAAATAAATCCCAGAATAAAAAAAAAAAGAAAAAAAGCTGGCCAGGCACCCCAGTGGGGACCCCCACCCTGAAGGGGGTGTGACCAGCTGCAAACAGCCATCAGCCTCTCACCCAGGCTGACTAGGTACCCAAGCAGGACCCCCATCCTGATCCGGGACACCCTTCAGGGCAAACCAGCCGGCCCCCACCCGTGCACCAGGCCTCTATCCTATATAGTAAAAGGGTAATATGCAAACTGACCCTAACAGCAGAAAGACTGGGAATGACTGGTCACTATGACACACACTGACCACCAGGGGGCAGACACTCAATTCAGGAGCTGCCCTCTGGTGGTCAGGGCACTCTCACATGGGAGGAGCTCTGCTCAGCCACAAGCCAGGCTGATGGCTGCCAGTACAGCGGTGGTGGTGGGAGCCTCTCCTGACTCCTCAGCAGTGTTAAGGATGTCCGACTGCAGCTTAGGTCTGCTCCCCACTGGCAAGTGGACATCCCCTGAGGGCTGCCGGGCTACCAGAGGGATGTCTGATTGACATCTTAGGCCCAATCCCCCAGGGAGCGGGCCTAAGCCAGCAGGTGGTCATCCCCTGAGGGGTCCCAGACTGAGAGAGGGCACAGGCCGGGCTGAGGGACCCCCCCCTCCCTCCCGAGGGCACAAATTTTTTTGCACCGGGCCTCTAGTAATGTTATGAAAGGCATTAAAAGGGAAATCCTAAAAACTAAGCTCTAAAAGGGAAGTCCTAAAAACTAAGCTCTAATCATTGTTCTAATTCTAATAGAGAACTATCCTGGACCAACTCTTTTCACCTACATTTCCTACTCTAGATTGTTTTTAGAATAAGGAGTTAACAGTACAAAACACATCTCCATTTTTATTTACATATTTAAGTGCATGATTGCAAGGCACAAACACACAGAAAATGCTCTTCCCTTCCTACTGAGCATGAAGTTTCCTTTCCTATTGACAAACAGTCACGTCTCTGTGATGTTAAGGGTATTGAACTGGCCTGGTGGGCATTTATTAGATATGTAGTGAAACATGACATGGGTAAGTATATAAATAAATCTGTCTTAAAAGATTTTTTTTCCACATCCCCCATTAGTTTAAACATCATGCAAAGCATAACCATTTCTAGGAGTCAATATAATTTTTTGATTGCCAAAACAATTTTTTAAGGATTGAAATAGCCACTTTAAGTTGTTTTTGTATTTTCATTCTTATTACCACTCTATCATTTTTCAGCAGCACTTAAAATATTATAATACCTGTATTCAATTTCTGCTTCAACTTTATCAATTTGTCTTTTTGTGATTGACTTATTTCACTTAGCACAATGTCTTTAAGGGTCATCCTTGTAGGATGTGTCAAAATGTCTCTCCTTAAGATAATGGCTATTTGAATCTTTGAAAAATTGTTTTGGCACATAAAAAATTATACTGGCTCCTAAAAGTGGTTATGCTTTGCATAATATTCCATTGTATGAATATACAACATCTTTTTTATCCATTCATCTCTTGAATAAGTGGATTACTTCTACCTTTTGGCTATTGTGAATAATGATGCTATGAACTTATTCGAATCTCTACTTTCACTTCTACTGGGTATATATTCAAAAGTGGAATTGCTGAACACTTGGCAATACTATGTTTAATTTTTTTCAGAAATAGCCATACCATTTCCACAGCAGTTGCACCATTTTGTATTCCCACCACCAATACCTCAGGGTTTCCAATTTCCCTATGATCTCACCAACACTTGTTATTCATTCTCTCATTCTCTCTCTCTCTCTCTCTCTCTCTCTCTCTCTCTCTCTCTTCCTCTTTAATAGTAGACAACCTACTAATGAGTGTGGGTTATATCTTGTGGTTTTGATTTGCATTTCTCTAATGATTACTGATGTGTAATCACTAATCATTTTTCAATCTTTTTCTTCTCAATTTTTAATCAGGCTCTTTGAATTTTGTTCTTATACAAAGAGTGTTTTAAGAGTGCTAATGCATCTAATTTCTTAAATTGATCTCTTTGCATATCAGAATATGATATTCCATATGGAAAAATATATAATCAAACTCAGTGGTTCACCATGTCCTTCTTCCTGCAAAAAGCTTCACATCTGGTTTCCTCACCATTCTCCTTTCCAAAGAAGACACAAGGAAATTTCTCCTCTCCTGAGAAATCTTCAGTGGTAAATCAGCTAGCCAGAATCACAAAGATAACTTATAAACAGCAATAGTAGCGGTAGTCCACTGCCCAAGGAAACAACTGAGTCTAGTTACATACTACAGAACCTTCTGAGCCCTGTATCTTTGTTCCACACATACTCTGCCAACAATTAGGACAGAATAATGACAACGAAAAAAGTTTGGAACACTGGCACAAACCAGAAAATCACCTTCACCATCTTGAGTATTATATGCTATTTCCCAATTAATTTTTAATGTTATAAGGGACTCTTTCCCCCTCCCCATATAGGAGTCTGTACTTGTTCTTCAATAAATTTCCATCTTTGCTATAATGTTATATAAATTCCAAAGGTCACTGGTTCATATCAAAACCAGTATCGTGAGCCACTCACATGTGCCAATATTGGGGAAACAAAGATGATTTAACTAAGGTCCTTAAAAGCTTCTAATATGGGTTCCCACATATCCTAGGGCAGTGGTTGGCAAACTCATTAGTCAACTGAGCCAAATATCAACAGTACAACGATTGAAATTTCTTTTGAGAGCCAAATTTTTTAAACTTAAACTATATAGGTAGGTACATTATTATTAACTTAATTAGGGTACTCCTAAGCTGGCCTTTGCTAAAAACATCCTCAATCTGATTGAGGTACGTTTGCTGAGGTTGACCCCTTCCAACTCTCCCATCCACACTCGTCTTGTATACTTGTTTCGTCTATCTCCTTTCATTCATACTCTCTATATGTCCAAACCATCTCAACATACCTTTCTCAATCCTCGACACTACATCTTCTTTCACTCACCTCCACAACGTTCCCTAAAATTAACTAACCACTGCACAATGAGACTGCTGACTGACTGGCTCACTCAACTCGTGCATGAATCACGCGCGCCTGCCTGCGCCGCATCTCCCGTCACCGGACCGACTGACACCCCCCACTTCTAACACCACTTCTTCAAAATAGACTCGGCCCAGGCCAAAAACCCACTTCTGCGCATAGGCCACGAAGTTTCAATCACACTGTACGTGCGTGCCTTCATGTGGTATTTTGTGGAAGAGCCACGCTCAAGGGGCCAAAGAGCCGCATGTGGCTCGTGAGCCGCGGTTTGCCAACCACTGTCCTAGGGCAAAGCATATTCAAACAGAAGAAAAGTACTAGGTGTACCGGTTAATAATGGTGGACTTTGTAATCAAAGAAAACATGATAATTTCAAGAGAAACATCAAAAGTGCTTTATTCAAAGTAATATCCATCGCTAGCTACACATTTCCCCCATCTTTCAGGTAATTTGTGGATACCGTCCCAATAGAACTTTTCTTGTTTTGAGGCAAACCATTCAGAGACCCAATTTTCCACTTCTTCGTACATTTTGAAGTGCTGCTCAGAAAGTGTGTGTGCCATCGATCAGAACAAGTGGTAATCCGAAGGAGCAAGGTCTGGTGAATACAGCAGGTGGGTTAATACTTCCCAGGCAAGATCTTTTAACGTGTCTTTAACTGGTTTTGAAGTGGGTGGTGGTGCATCATCATGAAGCAAAATTACTTTGCTGTGTCTTCTGGCCCATTCTGGTCATTTTATGATCAAAGCATGGTTGATATTGATTATTTGTTGTCGGTAGCGATCAGTATTAACGGTTTCACCTGGTTTTAGAAGCTCATAATACACCACACCTTCCTGATCCCACCAAACGCAGAGCATTATCTTCTTTCCAAAGCGATTTGGCCTTGCAGTCGATGTTGATGGGTGACCTGGATCAACCCACGATTTTGTGCACTTGGGATTCTCAAAATAAATCCACTTTTCGTCGCCAGTCACAATTCGATGCAAAAAAGACTTTCTTTCATGCCAGTGAAGCAATGTTTTACTGATGACTTTTCGATTTTCCATTTGTCTTTCGTTCAGTCGATGTGGCACCCATTTTCCCTCCTTTAAAATCTTTCCCATTGCTTTTAAACAATCGGAAATTGTTTCCTGAACAATGTTTAATCTTTCTGCAAGTTGTTTTTGAGTTTGACATACATCTTCATCCAATAATGCTTCTAATTGTTGCTCTTCAAACTTTTTCGGTTAACCTGGACATTCTTTGTCTTTCACATCGAAATCATCACCTTTAAAGCATTTAAACCAGCATTCACAAATATCTTGAGATGGAGCATGTTCACCATAAGCTTCCCGAAGTATACAACTTTTTTTCTTTTTTTTCAAAATAAAGTAACGAATTAAAACTTCCCGCAAATGCTCTCTTTTTGGCACGAAATTCGACATTTTTAAGCGTAAAAATATCTATGATGTTAACACCTTCAGCAAATTTGACATATGAAGTTTTGAAGCTTGCTGTCAATACAACAAAATAGCATACATATCAAATCACATATATATCAGCATATGTGTAACTCCATCTAATGAAAAAAATCCGCATTATTAACTGGTACACCTAGTAGTTTAAAGATTGTTAAGGCAGAATACTGGAATTAAAATTAAGTTTCTCTCTCTCTCTTTCTCTCTCTCTCTCTCTCTCATTCCTCTAAAATTGATTTTTAGGAAAAGTATTGAAAAACAAAAAAACCCTGGCCAGTGTAGCTCAGTTGGAATACTGTCCTATACATCAAAAGGTGGCAGGTTCAATTCCTGGTCAGGGCACATACTCAGGTTGTGGATCCAATCCCAAGTCAGGGCGCTTGCAGGAAGAAACTAATCAATGTTTCTCTCTCAAACTGGTGTTTCTCTTTCTCTCTTCCTCTCTTTTCCTCCCTCTTTCCCTCCCTCCCTCCTTCTCTCCCTCTCTCTCTAAAATTAATTTTTTAAAGTATTTAAAAAATCAAGTTATAATAATTAAAAACAATGTTTTTTTAGAATTTTAAATTTCAACTCCTGAGTTCTTTTCCAAATAACATTGAAAAATGAATTTTTCTTTTCATAAATAATTACTAATATTTTCTCCTTTACCAATCGTGAGTCTCCATTTGGCAAATTTTTCTCAAGTGTTGACAACAGAGGGAAATGCTGTGTCTGGCCATCATAAGAGTTCTAAAGGGTAGAAACTGACATCATCCCCTGTGCTTCCAACATACTGTGTAATAAGAAAGTGACTTTAACCAAAAACCAAGATTGTCAGCAGTTACATTTTACACTGCTGTTTTAAGCACATATCAAGGGTACAATTTTGCCTAAAGCCAGCTGGTTGTCTACCAAGGTAATTCCTCTCTAAGGAATGATCAAAAGTATAAACACTGCTACACTGCGGAATCACCATGGATAAAAGCTTTTATTTTCTAAAGCCTGGTCCAATTCTGTTGGAGTAAATGGATTTTTAGTGCATTATGAAACAAAAAAATCCTGTGTAGTTCATAATACATGGGCAAAGCTTAAAATCTTTTGGTTCTTTTTGGGGTATGACTCAAAAAAGTGGTATAGTAAAACTCAAAAGATGTTTCTGTAAAAGTTACACATATGTTTTTGAGTATATATAACTAAGGTAGTATGAAGAGAAAGTACATAACTTTCTTGCTCTTATTAAAACCAAGATGATGAGGAGAAATTATTATATGATAGATGGTTTCAAGGGAAGAATTCCTTTAGCATAAAGGAATTTGTCTACAAAACATTCATTGATTATTTGATAGAGGCGGTGAGGGGCAGAGACTAGATCTCAGGGTCAAGAATTACTGTATCAAATTCATTACCAATGGAATAATAGTGATGAGTTAAGATGCAATAGTATTAGTTGAACAGAAATATATTCAATATTTAAAAATCAATTTATATTTATAGTTAAGCCCCTTCTTTGTTTTCAGGGAAAAACTCTGAAATATTCTTTCCTTATAAACAACGTCTCAGCGCCCAAAGTAATGTGAATAGTAGAGGCAGTAACAAGTGGCACGTAATGTGAACAACCAGGGAACACAGTCTCTCATGTAGATGGTCAAACTCCTATTCTTTTTTTTTTTTTTAAATCTGTGAAAGCCATGACATGTATTCAGGCTAGATTCTACCCAAGACTTTGCAACATATACTTTAAGGAAACAACTTTCTGGCAAAACAATGCATTTTTTTCAAATGTCAAGATGTACTTTCTGCCATGTTATCTTTACCCACAAAATTATACACTGAATACACAGCTTTCCATTCTGGCCTTCCCAAACATTTTGCGGATATTTACCAATATAAACATCCATTTTGTTGAACAGTACATTTAGCAGAGCAGACCCAGTTTCAAAAGAAAGATATTTGAGCCATTTCTTCACCACGTGTTTCAAAACCCCAGAAAAACAAAAAGCTATCCAAGATCGCTTTAAGTTCCCAGTAGTCCTGTTGTACTAGTATGTTCCAAAATGACATCATAAGTGGAAATTACAGCATTTGAAATTTTAAATGTACAGGAAGAAAAGTAGCCTACTGCTCTTGAATTCTGGCTCAAAGGCAATGGGCAACATTGCACTCCTGAGGTCTTCACAGTGCCCTTCAAGTCCAACCAGGAGGCCTCCAATGTGTTATACACTAGTGAAAGTGAAAATCAGCTTGCCAATTATTTTTAGTCCTTCATAGGAGAAATATGGTACCATATTTCTCTGTTTTATTTCGTTTCAGTCAAATAAGGAAAAGGAAAAAGTCTGTAGCCCTGCTGGCTTGGCTCAGTTGTTGAGCATCGACCTATGAACCAGGAGGTCATGGTTCCATTCCTAGTCGGGGTTGCGAGCTTCATCCCCAGTGGGAGGCCAGGTAGGAGGCATCCAATCAATGATTCTCTCTCATCATTGATGTTTCTATCTCTCTCTCACCTTCCTTTCCTCTCTGAAATCAATCATATCCTATATAATAAAAGCCTAATATTCTAAGTGTCCGGTCAACAGATTGGCCGTTCAACCAATCAAAGCGTAATATGCTAATGATATGCTAAGGCCACTCAACCACTCGCTATGATGTGCACTGACCACCAGGGGGCAGTCAACCAGTCGAATAGTCACTATGACATACACTGACCACCAGGGGGAAGACACTCCGACCAGTAGAAGTTAGCTTGCTGCTGGAGTCCCTCCCCAGCTGGCCAACCTCCCACGTCTTTCCCTGGCCTCATGCACTGGTGGGGTCCCTCTGCCTGGCCTGTGCCCTCTCACAATCTGGGACCCCTCGGGGGATGTTG
>NW_005361873.1:145506-157243 GCF_000412655.1 Myotis brandtii | reverse complement strand
TAAACAAATTAATGTGGAAAATATACATATTATAGCGCCAGAACATTAAGTGGGACATTTGGAATACATAATAAGAAATATTTAAAGGCAGAATTCAAATTTTTAAAATGTTCATTATTGTTATATATAATTAATTCCCTGATTTGTAGTTTTTACCATAAAAACAGAAATATATGTTGTTACACCACACAAGATAGTTATAGTTACATTATATATATTATCTGCATATACATACATATATGTGTATAATATCATTCGTATAATGTGTATGCGTGTGTATGTATATTTTGGGGGTGGGTATACAGGTGTGTGTGGACAGAGGGAAAGAGATATTAAAGACAAGAGAAACTAGAATTTTAAACCAAAAGCAGTCATTCAGCCCATTGTAAAAATTTAAGCTCTAAGACAGGAGGCACTTTGTTTTTTTTACTTCTGTACTTTGGTGCCTCAGGACATAGTAGATGCTCAATAAACTCATTTGCTGAAGGGCTAAACATTAAGATTTTTTTCCTTTTTAAAAGAGTCTCATAAATACTTTAAAGGAACTATAACACTAATGGGCAAATTTATTCTTTTCCCCCAGCTTTATTCAGACACTAGAGGCCGTGTGCACAAATTTGTGCACAATGAAAGGAAATTAAATTAGAAGGTGGCTGGCAGGGTGGGACTGGGAGAGACAGGCCAGACACGCCCTGGAGCCAACCTCCCGAGGTCCGTCCCTGGCCAGCTGCACCTGAGGTGGCGACGGGGCTCAAAGGGTTTCTGAGGAATGAGCACGGTCCCTCTGGCAGGTGGGGTCCCTTGGCCTGGCCTATGGCGACTGGGCCAAAACCAGCAGTCCGATATCCCCCAAGGGGTCCCAGAGTACGAGAGGGCACTCTGCAAAGTTACTGTCGCTCAGCAGCTCCTGCGTTGAGCATCTGCCCCCTGGTGGTAAGTGCACGTCATAGCTACCGGCCGGTCAGCCGATCAGCCGGTCGGCCAGTCACTTAGGCTTTTATATATATAGATAATTGACATATAACATTGGATAAGTTTAAGGCATGTAAGGTAATGATTTGATACATGTATATGTGGTGATGACCAGAACAACCGGTCGCTATGACATGCACTGTAGCTAGCCAACAGCCCAAATGGGGATGGAGCCAGCCGGCCAACTCCTGTGCCCCCTCCCCCCAGGCCGGCTGGCCCCCATCAGCCAGCCCCCATCGGCCCCAATCGGGGCAGGCTGGCCAGACCCTATCTGTGCACAAATTCATGCACCGGGCCTCTAGTATATCCATAAATAAGTAACCATCTAAGATGATAAATAGATATTGCCCTAGTTTTATGCAAAGTACATAGATTTATTTTGACTTCAATTCATTTGATGCTTTTAAAAAATAATTTAAATTTTTGCTCAATTTCTATTCAGAAAATTTGCTGAAATAACTTATGACCAATAACCTTGTCAAAATACAATTTTACAATTGAGATTGACAGTGAGTGGGAAATTAGGGTACTCAATTTGCCATTTCATTTAACTTAAACAGAAATAAATCCCAGTGTTTTACTGAAGGAAATTTAGGAAATTTTATTTTAAAATGCCACTTTAGCATGGCCTTTGGACTTGGGCCGCCTGATCAACCCCTAGCTCTGTTGTTCACTTGTATGAATATGGGCAAGTTTCTTTACCTGAGCCTCATTTCTTTGTCTATAAAATGGATGGAGTGATAACACCTGCCTAGGAGTATTGTTGGAGTGTTTAAATGAAACAGTGCATGTCAAGTTTTTTAACATAATGCCTAGCACCACAGTGAGCATTCTACTGTAACTATCATAGCATAAAATTTAGTTTTTGTTCTGTGTCAATTCATATTCTCTGTGTCAATTTTGTTCTGTGTCAATTCATATTCTCAAATAGTTTTGAAATATTTATATTATGTCTCCACTCACTTTTATTTAGCAGCAGAGTCCAATAAGTTAATAACTCAATCAAAATTCTGTGCACAGCTTATGTTGAAAATATTTTGTAGGTTAGATTTGAGGGTTAATAACTCCCTATCATTACCTTAAAAAATTATACATGAGAGCACAAACCATCTGTTGATGTTGGTTGCTACAAACACTATAAACAAATAGAAATACATAACAGAAAAATATGCTCTTTAAGACACTAAGAGTAGTTTTCCATGAGAATAGAGAATGTGAGTGATGCTTGGGAACTGAGGCCTGGAGTGAGAGTTGTCTCTTAATTGTACATAATCTCCTTGGTTTATACAATAAACATATGGCAGAAAGAAAAAAATCTAAACACAGAAAGGACACATGATTCACCTCCCTACAGCAACAGATTGCTTGGAAATTATGAGCATTTGGTTACAAATATTATCTTAATAGAATTTTGCATTAGTCATATATCTTGGTGACAGGCCGGGTGTTCTGGAGACATTTTAAATAAGTTTAAACTATCCCTTAACCTTGAATAGGACTCATTAATACATAATTAACTTGCAAAACATCAATTAAGCTATTTGTTCTATTTGCACACACTTACCTGAAACTGGCAGGATTATTTGTACAAGACTCACAGTTACCATGGCTATATAAATCTAGCAGATGAGTCTAACTCAAATTAGTTGATAGATATATTTTTAACAAAAGGAGAGCTAGGTTTTTAAATAGAAAAATAAAATAGAATTTCAGAGCTTAGAAAATGAAAGACCATCAATTTCAATAGTTTTGAATACAAGGACTCCACAAAGTTAAATGACTTAACCAACAATACTACTTAGTTCGTGGTGAAACCAAAACAATTCTTGTAATCTCCTCCTACAACAGTGGTTCTCAACCTGTGGGTCACGACCCCTTTGGTGGTCAAACGACCCTTTCACAGGGGTCGCCTAAGACCATCCTGCATATCAGATATTTACATTACGATTCATAACAGTAGCAAAATTACAGTTATGAAGTAGCAATGAAAATAATTTTATGGTTGGGGTCACAATATGAGGAACTGTATTTAAAGGGCCAGAAGGTTGAGAACCACTGTCCTACAACAACCAGGAAACAATTCTTAAATAGTTATCACATAATTCCTGAGCAAATAAACAATCTATACATTCACTATTTAAAACTAAAAAATGCTGCTACAACTACTGCTTTACACAATGATCACATGAAATCCTCACAACTCTAAGTGGGCTTCATGGACGAGGGGTCAGGAGCAGAGAGGTTAAGTCACCCAAGTACACACAGGGAGCCAGCACTTACTCTTGGATAAGCGCACTCTACACACTGCACCACAGACTCTCGTGGGGTGAGACTCAGAGTTGTCATATTGTATTCACTCCATTTTCCCTGTACTGTACATGACTAGATGAACCCAAATCCAATTCGGCTTTAGATGATAAAATATAGTCCCAAAGTGATCTTGTCATTCCAATCAAATAGCCGTAGTAAGTATACAGAAAAGGTCTCACCATTCTCACTGTCCAGATACCACTGTCCCTGTCTTCAAGATGAAAAGCAGTATAATGACTTCCAAATTCTGCTATTCTCTCCCTTTCCCCCTTTCCTCCCACTTCCATCAATCAAGTGCTGTGATCAGATTTTGAGGAGGTAGGTATGGACCTCTGAATAAAGGCTGAACACATGTTGTAAAGGCTAGAATCCTTTTTTTTCCCCCCATTTCCTTCACTGGTAGAACAAGATTAAGATAGGGACTGTAAGTCAATAGCCACAATTTTATGACAGCTTATAAAGAAATGCTGTAAGATCTGTGAGGAAAGTTGATGCCACCATGGTCTAAAGTTTTAACCTCAGCTCTCTCCCCAAATGGAGTGTCAAGGATAATAGGCTGTGAGGAAGGGGACCAGTGGTCAGAAACAGAGCCAAACAAACAAGATGCTAAAATACCCACTGAGGTTGCTTCCTGAGCCACTCTCTGCACTACTGTGAACTGTAACATGGAAGTAAGCGGGAGGTGTGAAGAAAGAAAAGCTTAAAAAAAGAAGACGAAATCCCAGCCCTTACAGAATTTACACTCTAATAAAATAATTAATAGCATCAGTTCAGAGCAAGTGCTTGCAATTAACGTACCTTATAAATGTTTCTGTAAACTTGAGTAATTCTAAGAGGAGTGTTTCAAGTTATAAGTTAATTCAGCTACCACGGCAGGTAATTTATTAAGTTACTTTCTTATATTCTTTTTCTTTCGAACTATAAAACGTGTAAGTTTAAAAATATTAAGTACCAGTTCTTGTGTGTTTGTTTTTTTAAATTACTATAACGAAGTTCATGTTTTTTTAACTTGAACCCCACTCTCTTACCTACATCCCTAAGAGTATTCTACGGTAACTCTTTTGGACGGTCTGCCTTAAATGTTTGACACGTAAGGAACTGAAAGCCATTCTTGTGAAATGGCTGCCACAGGCCATTTCGTTATTTGGAGTAAAGCACCCCCTTCATTCACATATGATACACACACAGGAAACAAGATTTAATTTGAAATTAGCAGTTATCTGTGCTTTTATGTGCAGATGTTTTTAACTATAAAATTACTTAATCAATCCTCCCAAATGAATAAGCTGCAGAAGCAAGTGTGTGTGTGTGTGTGTGTGTATTTTGGAACAAAAAAGCTAACATGGCTCCTCCCAAAATGCTTTACATAAACAGAGAAGAACTTGCTCTGGTGGCATTATCTAGCTCATGGGACACTTAGCAATGTCTGCAGACAGTTTTGGCTGTCACAACTAGGGTGGGAGAGGTAGGGAATGGAATGCTATCACTATCTGGTAGAGAGCAGAGATGCTGTAAACAATCTTTAATGCACAGGACAGCTTTTACAACAAAGAATTATCTATACATATAAAAGGCTAAGTGTCTGACCATTTGACCTGTAGCTATGACATGCACTGACCACCAGGGGGCAGACCCTCAATGCACAGGCATGGAAATATGAAACAGACTGATGAATCTCAGAGGAAAAGGGGAAGAGGGGAGGGTGGGAAGAGATTAACCAAAGATCTTATATGTATACTGGCCTTCGGGGATCAGGCCAAGTACGTGTACCAGGCCTCCGACATCCCCCCAGGGATCCCGGATTGCGAGAGGGCGCAGGCCAGGCTGAGGGACCCCACCGGTGCACCGGGTCTCTAGTCTGAAATAAAATTCAAACAGTGCCCGGGTTGAGACACTCTACTCTAAGAGTGTCACTGATTGTTAAACTGTAGGTTCCAGAAAGCCTATCAAGGACACTCAGCAAATAAATACCTTGACATCACCATAACTATTTGAATGGTCCTCCCCCACCAGGATATCTGTTTATAAAAGAATAACCAAACTCCCCAAAAGGGAATTTATCTCTCTTTTCTTTCATTCACTCCCTTCTTTCAATCACAGTCTTTAAGTTAATGACTCTCAGATCTGCCACTGGGAGTCAGAGCTCCTCCCAGGTATCACATTGTGGACACTTCCTGCTTTCCCCATATCCAAAGCTAGCAGCAATCTCCCATCACCCCAACTCTACCCCATATCCCCTCCTTCTCCACTCCACCTCTTGTATTCCCAACCTTGGTGAATGCACCACCATTGAATGGTACTCAAACAGGAAGCCTGGGTACTATGGGCTCATCACCCTCCCCAGTACTATCACTGTATTGTGCACATAATTGGCACTTGATCCAAATGTTAAATGAGTAAATTTTTTTCAAACCAATACATAATTGATAAACCCAGAGAAGACTAGAGTTAAAAAACAGAACAACAACAAAAACATACAGCAAAGAATGTAGCGCAGTATAAAATAGCAGCACATTTGGAAATGTATCCATGCTAAAAAAAAAAAAAATCACAGGCTCCAAAAGAGCCAAAGCCCCAGGACAGTGAAAAAGATGCTGAGAGCCAGAACCGGTTTGGCTCAGTGGATAAAGCGTAGGCCTACGGACTCAAGGGTCCCAGGTTCGATTCCGGTCAAGGGCATGTACCTTGGTTGCGGGCACATTCCCAGTGCGGGGCGTGCAGGAGGCGGCTGATCAATGTTTCTCTCTCATCAATGTTTCTAACTCTCTATCCCTCTCCCTTCCTCTCTGTAGAAAATCAATAAAACATAGTAAAAGAAAAAAAAAAGATGCTGAGATGACAGATAATACTGACCAGCTAGGGTGCTGACTCTAAGAAAAGATTACTTTCTTTAAAAATCAACCTTTACAGGCAAGGCTATCCCAAAGTACTAAAAATAAAAAAAAAACAATATATATAAAATAAAAACAGAGTACAATGGGGACAGTTAGTAAAAATTAGCAATAACAGCCTAACACTTGCATTGAGTTGAAGTTTGCAATGTTCACATATTTTATCTAATTTTATTCTTTAAAAAACTTTGAGGCAAGTAGGTCTTATAATTTCTGGGCAATGATACTAGTACTTGAAACCCCACTGATAAACCACTGGAGTATTTAATAGCAATTTAAGAAGAGCTGTAGATCATTCTGAATGTTAAGTAGCAGAAAGCATCAAAACCACCCTGACACGACCAGTGTTCAAGTGGTCCTCATCACCCCAGACTTCCAATAACACAGCCGTGAGCAGCAATCCACAATGGTGATTATCCAAGGAGCTGCTATTTCGGGAACTGAACAGGGGTCACTTCAAGAACCATTTCTAGTCATTTTGCATGTTTAACAATAGAATTTGGTCATCTGCTGACATCCTTCCATGGAGATTTCAAAAGTACAGACAGTCTGCTTTATTGTTATAAGTGAGTCACTGTCTGTTTGAGATAAGATTCCGGAAGGTTTAATAAATGTAAAGATATCCAAGTGAATCAGAGAGGAGTCAGTATGTAAATTTTGACCAACAGTTTCCCCTCTATATCTAATTAACATCAGCTTACCTATAACACACCTGTGACAAACTAACAATTCTGTTTATAAATATGCACGGATATCAGCCTGACTCGTTACCACAGTTAGGCTGTGAATGACTGAGTACTCCTCTCCTGTGGTGTAGCATCTCAGGTTTAGGCAATACAATTCATAAACAGAATTTCTGAAATATTATTTGATTTCATTCCTACTGAGACAGCTTCTGCTTTGGCAGACAGGCAGATACAACCAAGAACAAAGACTTTGTTGTTCAGTTCTAACTTTCCAAATAAAAGTTAGAAGTTTTAAAATTAGATCAGTAGAAGCAATTGTTTTAAAACCCACTTTCTCTATTGCAAGAGTTTGAGAGAGAGATGGTATGTTTTGATGTTCCAAAAGCATTTGGCTTGGAACATTTAGAATTGAGAGTTTATATGCAAGTTACTCAGATTATGGCAATCTATATAATAAAAGCCTAAGTGACTGTTATGGTAGAACGACCAGTCGCTATGATGTGCACTGATCACCAGGGGGCAGAAACTCAACAGAGGAGCTGCCCCCTTGTGGTCAGTGCGCTTCCACAAAGGGAACACCGCTCAGCCAGAAGCCGGGCTCACGGCTGGCAAGTGCAGCGTCAGTGGCGGGAGCCTCTCCTGCCTCTGTGGCAGTGCTAAGGAGCAGCAAGCCAAGTGCTAAGGAGACAGCGGGCGGTAAGGAGTGACGGATCCCAGATTGAAAGAGGGATGTCCAACTGCCGTCTTAGGCCTGATCTCTGGGGGAGATTGAGCCTAAGCCAGCAGTCAGACATCCCCCGAGGGGTTCCAGACTGCGAGAGGATGCAGGCCAGGCTGAGTGACCCCCCCCCCACTCCAGTGCATGAATTTTGTGCACGGGGCCTCTAGTAACACAATATGATATTAGAGCGGTTTTCCTGGCTCTGGGAAAAGAGACGAATGTCTGATTTGCTGGTAGAAAGAGGTAAGGACAAAAGTGTCTAACTAGAGTTTAGACATTGTCTGGTCCTTGAAGGGGTGCGGTGCGCACACATGCACAGGCGTGAGTGTGTGTCTGGAGTGGGATGAACAGGAGACAGGGTAACAAATTTAAATGGACTGAGGGTAGCCACAAATATTAGGGGCTTGTGCCTGTTTCCTATCCAAACCCTCTGGGAGAACCATGTTGATCTAGTCAGTGCTGGGTAGATACAACACAGCAGCAATGGTGGGGAAGTTTGTCAGGCAGAATAGGATTGAGAGCTCCAAGCCTCCCTGTCTTCCTGGCTCCAGTGGGGTGTCAAGGGATCTGAAATAGTCCCATGGCCCCTCTCAGGGCAGTCTAATAAAGCTTTTCTTGCAGTAGTGCAGGTAGGGGATGGGCTGAGCAGGGAGAACTATGGGGCCAGTCGATGGATCACCAAGCAGTCAACATTTTATCTTACTTCCCAAAATCACAATAAGATGCTTTAGCTTTTGATACAGCAATAGGGGGTAACATGAAGGCAACGGCCAAAGCCCAAGGAGGATGACATACACAGGAAAGACCAGGAGGCCCAGGAACAACGGATTACATGGATGCCTCCCTTCTCAAAAAGTTCCCCTACACTGAGAGCCCATCTGGAGTATGTTGTGGTGGTAGTGAGGGTAGGGATGGAGAAAGAATGAGCACAACAACCCTAAGAAGGACTATGAATTTTGAAGACTGTTACAGCTTGCATTTGACTGAATATTTACCTCTAAATGCTAACAAAATGGTAACTTAAAGTAGCAATATATAACCCTAGAGGCCTGGTGCACGAATTTGTGAGTACGTACAGTCCCTAGGCCTGGCCTGTGATCAGGGCCATCTTCCCCAGCTGCCCGCAGCCGGCCCTGCCCCCCGCTGCCACCTATCCCCGGTTCCCCATTCGCCATCAGGCAATCGGAGCCTGCAGCTGGGGGAAGGGACCAAGAGGTCGGCCATTCCACCCGCTCTCTGGCCCCGCCCCCCACCCCAGTTCCCCATTTTCCACTGGGCGGTCAGAGCCTGCCGGCCAGGGAAAGGGACCAATAGGTGGTCAGTGCGCCTCATAGTGACTGGCCAACCGAGGCTTGCCTGCGCCTCAGGCCAGCCCTGGGCAGCTGGGGGGCTGAGGGGACTGGGGGACTCAGGAGGCAGGTGCGCGGAGCGGCCAGGCCCAGTGGGCCCGGCCTTGCCGTGCATCTGCCACCCCAGCGGGGCTGAGGGGACTGGGCACTGCCATCTTTGAGGGCATGGCAGTCAATTAGCATATTCCCTCCTTATTGGCTGTGGGCGCTGCCATCTTTGCGATGGCATGAGGGTCAATTAGCATATTACCCTTTTATTATATAGGATGTTTCCTCAGTATGAGCAGAAAAGGAGGTTCCAGGTTCAGTTACAAAGAAATAAAGTCACATTTCTGCACATATTGCTTAACAATGTACAGTTTTCACAGTTTAGAGAATCCCAACTTATTTTAATGTCAAAATTATCTTAAAGCATGATTCCCACATGCTTTATACTTGACGAGATATACTCACCTCTTTTCCTCTTCATTCATTACAACTGACAAAGAAGAGCCATGACATCCAAGTGCTGTTCCTTTTTCATGGCATTCTTCTAACCCAACCCAGAAGCCAATACTTTGTCCAGAGTATGGAGAACTCTACACTAAGGAAAAGTCATCTGCCATTCCAATTATTCCAATTCTATTAGACTCAACTAGACTCTATAATTAATAGTACAAATAAAGAGGGAATCAAAAGGTAAAATTATCTCCATCATGCTGTTACCAAGTATCTAAGTGGTGATCACATGCAGTGTTAGACACTGCAAGAAAGGAAGCTCAAAATGCCACGAACGAGTGTGTCCCAGCCTCCAGCTTCATCTACATTTTGTTTACTGGACTTTCTGGAGGAATCTTTTCTCCTTTCCTACAGAAAACGATTCTTGATTTTACTCCAGAAAACTATCTCACTAAAATTGTTATTTATTCCACCTCTATGTCACCACAGCAACCTTTTTTAAAATATATTTTTATTGATTTCAGAGAGGAAGGGAGAGGGAGAGAGATAGAAACATCAATGATGAGAGAGAATCAGTGATCGGCTGCCTCCTGCATGCCTCACACTAGGGATCGAGCTGATAACCTGGGCATGTGCCCTGATTGGGAATCGAACCATGACCTCCTGGTTCATAGGTCAACACTCAACCACTGACCCATACCGGTCGGGCCCCACACAACCTTTTGATAAACATTTTCTTGGCATCATCAGTAAAATACTGAAACTATTGGGTCACTTGACTATTTCTCCCACCAAGACAGTGTTAGCATCTTTAAACTGCCAGACTCTAATTGGTTGACCTTCTATGTTAATATGGCAGGCAAGCATGGTTCTAAGTACTTTACATACATTATAATTCAGTTCATCCTGAAAATAATCAGAGGATAAGGACTATTATCATCTTTATTTCAGAAATGAGAATATGAATACACAGAGAGATAGAATAATAGAACTGAGAATCAGACTTGGGCTGTTTGAGTCCAGAGTAGATGCTCAATAAAGTTTGTTAAATTAAATTGAACCCAAGCTATAAAAAATTTGATTCAGAAATTCAAAGTTCCTTTCTTCCAGATACTGCCTTTGGTCAGCACATTTAGTAGTCCATGAGAATCCAATTAAAGGAACACTGTATCTTTTGTTTAAATAATTTGTCTGTTGTAGTACAGATGTCTTTCTTCCATTGCCATACTCTTTCACTTTTTCCAAGATATCATTATTTTCTTGAGCCAAAAATCATAATGTAATGACTTTTGTCAGCTTCCACAAGGCTAGCTTTTTGGTAGAGAAAAAACTAATTCTTTCCATGAGCTGTTAAAAGACATTATCTGTTACTATTAGAGTCGATGCACACACATAAAGTACAAACCACACAAACAAAAGGCCTGTTATCCATTTATCCCTCAGAACAAAGACAAATCTGTTCTCTATTTAGATAGTAACAAAACAAAAAGATTTATGCCTAATTCTTTTAATGGTAATTTTACCAGAGCTATTTTTTTTTATAATTATGTTGGAGCCCTTCAGGGTTTGATTTATGAGCAACCCCTTTTAGAATCGCTATGGGGTATTACCTCAAAAGGAAGCTTAATTTTCAAACCATGTTTTTGAAACCACTCATTGCCTTGCTATTTCTTATCATAACATATACTGTTAGTTATGCTATTTCATGGTTCAAGATATAAAATTACACACATGCCAAAATAACCTCAAAACTCGGTCCTTCCCTCTCTACATCTCTCCAGTCTCCACTTTCATCTGTCATCCAACACCTCAGTCTTCCCCAAATATCCATACTGCACATGTGTTTCCCAATTAGTTTCTCCAACATAAAAACCCAGTAGTTTCTATCATTTGATCGACTCAGGTTGACAGAAACACTCATCAGAAAATAGTGTTCTTTTTTCATAGACACTTTGCTTATTATAGTTAGAGCTTATGACTTCTCTCTGTCACAGTATACTGAAAAAACTGAGTTGTTCATTCTTATACAAATTTATCAAAGTAGGCAAATATAAACATACTAGAGGCCTGGTGCACAAAAATTTGTGCACTTGGGGGGGGTCCCTCAGCCCAGCCTGTGCCCTCTCACAGTCTGGGACCCCTTGGGGGATGACCACCTGCTGGCTTAGGCCCACTCTCTGGGGGATTGGGCCTAAGCTGGCAGTCAGACATCCCTCTGGCAGTCCGGGAGCCCTCAGGAGATGTCCACTTGTCAGCAGGGAGCAGGCCTAAGCTGCAGTCGGACATCCTTAGCACTGCTGAGGAGGCGGGAGAGGCTCCCACCACCACCGCTGTACTGGCAGCCATCAGCCTGGCTTGTGGCTGAGCAGA
>NW_005361873.1:113085-145231 GCF_000412655.1 Myotis brandtii | reverse complement strand
TGGCCATCCTGGGTGAGGGGCTGATGGCTGTTTGCAGGCTGGCCACAGCCCCCAGCCACCCAAGCTCCCAGTGGAGGCTGGCTGGAAGCAGGTATCTGGGATTTATTTGTCTTTTATAACTGAAACTTTGTTGCCATGAGTGGAGGCCACAGCCAGCTCAGGGCAGGCGGGAAGCTTGGCTTCCTCCATCACCTGGGCAACCAAGCCTCCTGCTTGCTCCAGCTCTGTGGCTGCCAGCTGCCATCTTGGTTGAGTTAATTTGCATATAGTCGCTCTGATTGGCTAGTGGACGTGGCTTGGGACGTAGCGAAGGTACGGTCAATTAGCATCTTTGTCTTTTATTAGTGTAGATGCTTCATAATTCGATTTCCCTATACTTACATTGAGATCCATTTAAAGTAAGATTTTTAAAAATATAGATACTTGAGAACTTGTCTCACTAATTGCTATCTACTGACAGGCAATGCTTAATTTAGCTTGTTGTTATCCAGACATGAGGTTAAACTATTCTTTCTATGCACCCTGAATCTTCCCATATCAGATATATACAGATATACAGATTCCCCTCCTACCACCTCATCAATGAGCAAAGTCTGTCATGAACCACGGGCTCCAAATCCTTATCCCTTCCCAAGTGGGATACTCCTATCTTTGGGGTTATATTCACTGACACTCCAGCCTTCATGTTCATGCTGAAGATCAAAACATAATAACTTTTGCTTGGTAATCAGCAGGCTCCGTATCACTCTAATATCCCTGTACTTCTAGTTGGGAGTCAGTGCTCAGTCATGCTTCCTTTTGCTTTGTCTCTTTGTGGCTATATTTTATCCTGTTATCCAGTCCTTTAGTGACTAGAACCTGCCTAGTTAGTCTGGTATATGGTATATGGAGTATATGGTATTAGAGCCCTGATGTACCATGACTGAGTCCTTTTCCCTTAACCCCTGATCAAGAGATAGAACGCTCTTCCTATTAAAGAGATGCCAATCT
Organism: Myotis brandtii; assembly: GCF_000412655.1. Taxonomy (NCBI): domain Eukaryota; kingdom Metazoa; phylum Chordata; class Mammalia; order Chiroptera; family Vespertilionidae; genus Myotis; species Myotis brandtii. The sequence goes on along the minus strand of NW_005361873.1, from coordinate 144,241 downwards.
CAGGCCTGGCTGGGTATCTCAGTTGGTGTGAGCATCATTGCACGATATACCAACATTGTGGATTCAATCCCTGGTCAGAGCACCTACAAGAATCAACCAATGAATGTATAAATAAGTGGAACAACAAATCAGTGTTTTCTCTCTCAAATCAATAAAATTTTTAAAAGATGCCGATCTCTATCACCTGCCAAACCATTCTCTACTGACCCTTAGCTGAATACTCAAGACTCCAGATCTGTCTTTATCTCTGTATGACTTGGGTCTCTGGACACCTACCCAAATGGCATACTTTATGTGTCCTCTTCCTTTTAGTATGAGACCTCATTACCAGTGGACTATCTCTGGACATCACACAGGTTCTTTTTTTAAAAATATTTTTTTATTGATTTTAGAGAGGAAGGGAGAGGGGGAGAGAGATAGGAACATCAATGATGAGAGAGAATCATTGATCAGCTGCCTCCTGCACACCCCATACTGGGGATCGAGCTCACCACCCAGGCATGTGCCCTTGGCTGGAATTGAACCTGGGACCCTTCAGTCTGCAGGCAGATGCTCTATCCACTGAGCCAAACCAGCTAGGGTACACAGGTTTTCAAGTCTACAATTACTATACCTTAGGTCTACTAGGGGTGCTACTTACCCCTTAGCCTAGTTGATCATCACCACACATCACTCATAGTATCTGTTTCCAGAAATAGCAGTCTCATTCTGTAGGCCTGGGGGACTAATGAGCAGTGAAACCAAGTACTGTACTGTCCAAACTCAGTTTTGAGAAGGGGTTATTATTTGAGAAGCTGGTAAGTGGAAAATGGAGAAACAAATGAACATCAGCAAGAATTAAAACCAGCTTGACAAAAAGTCCTAAGACCTGGCTTGACTCCTCCCCAGACTCCCATTTGATCACGCAATGCTATCTGGACCACTACTGAGCTAGCTCTCCTGAATTCCAGTTTTTAGCATCAAAGTTGAGTGAACAAAATGTAGTCCTCAAATGAACTTTCAATTATCCTTCTTGAACACTTGCTCCAATGCACCCAATCCCATTTAACAGGACCATCATCTAATTATCATTGTGTTCTCAAGCCTCTTTTCCTTCATGTTACCTCACTTGCCTCAGTCACCAAATTCTGGGACCTGCCTCACACAGCTATAAAACCAGGCTCTCTTCTCCATTCTTACTGATGCTATTTAGTTCAGTCCCTCAGTGTGGTCTCCCCATTTTAGGAGCCTCTCTGCCTTCCCCAAATTGCCCTTTCATTACTAATCCCTTCAAACTCTATATAACTCAGTATTCAATGATAATGTTCCTCTGGACCAGTAACAGCAAAAGAAAACATAGTAGGAAAATACAGGTCCTATTCATCACAGTAATTAAACTTTTAAGGTATCTGTGAGTAAATCTAACCAAACATGAGCAAGGAGTTTATGGGGAAATATGCAAAAGATTATTAGAGAACAAAGGAAGGCTTGAATAAATGAAGAGATAAAACATATTCATAGAAAGAAGGAATCATATTGCCAAAATGTCAGATTCCCAAAATTATCTACAAACTAAATGTAATTCCCATCAAAATGTCAATAAGTTGTGTGTATTCATGTGTGTGTGTGTGTGTGTGTGTGTGTATAACTTGACAAGTTAATCATCAAATTCCTTTAGAAAATACAAAGGACAAAAAATAGCCAAGAAAATATGCAAAGAAGAGCAAGGTGGGAAAATTTGTCTTACCAGATATTAGACTTATTATAAGGCTATATTGTTAAGACAGTAAAGTATTAGTGAAAGACTTTTAAGAGATGCAAAGAAGCAAAACAAAGAGCCCATAAACAAACCCATGCATACATGAAATTTATATACTAACAGAAGGTGTATCACAAATCCCTGAAAAAGAACAGACTATTCAAAAAATAGTGCAGGGTCAAGAATAAAACAGGGTTCCCATTGTAAAACCCACTAAAAATATCAGATGTGATTAAAGGTGATCAGAAACCTAAGCATGAAAGGTAAAACTTTAAAACTGTTCAAAGAAATATAAAAAATATATATATTGAAACTTGTGATAAGAAGGATGTGAGACAGAAGAATCACAAACTATAAAAAAAAAGTTGAATGAATCTGACCACAACAAAATTTAAAACTTTTGTACATTAAAAGATACCATTAAAAATTTGAAAATTCAAGCCACAGACTGAGAAAAGATACTTGTAATATACATAACTTCTAAAGATTTCTTATCAAGAAAATATTCAGTTTCATCAGGACAGGACATTTCACATGCTGCTGGTGAGTGTGTAAATGGTACCACCATATTGCAGAACAATTTGAAAATATCTATTAAAGTTGAAAACACAGATAAAATATGACCAGGAAGATTCATTTCCAGGCATCTATAAGAAAGAAATAGTGCAAATATGAACAAGGAAACACAAACAAAAATATTCCCTGAAACACTGTACATAATAGAGAAAACTAATAGACAACTTAAATATCCATTAATGAGAGAACAGATAAATCAATTTTGAGATATGCAAACAATAAAACACTAGTATTACAATAAATTAGAAAAGGTATATACATATATGTGAGCAAATTACTCAAAAGTGTACTCGTACTAGACCATTCCCATTAGCTCTTATTTATCAACCACCTCTTTAAAATAAAGAAAACAACATTCTCTTGAGCCTATTTCTGCCATCCTATATACTATTTATCTTCACCTCCGCTTTGCCAAAAAAAACTCCTTGACAATTTTCTACATTAGCAATTTTCAATTCTTCTCCTTTTATTTCCCTTCAACACACCCCAGTCAGGTTTTCTCCCTAACATTTCACTAAAATTTTTTTCAAATTCACCAATGGTCTCAGTACTCATCTACAGATCCTATCAGCATCATTTGGCACAGCTGACCACATGCTCTTCTTCATTTGGCTCCCAGGATTTCATACTGCCTGGTGTATCCTACCTCACTGATCACTCCTCAGTCTCCTCTGCTGGTGCCTTCTCTTGCCCCCTAAAGGCTGGAGGGTTCCAAGGCTGCCTCTTCTATCTGATCTCTATATACACTTAATCCCTTAGTGATTGTATCCAATCTCACGGAATATACCACCTATATGCTGATGACTCTCATCTCAAATGTATATTCCCAGCTCAGAACTCTTTCCCAAACTTCAGACTCATATAAGACATATGAAACAAAACACAGTCAAAACTCAGTTCCTCATCTTCCCTCCACAAAGTATATCCTTGCAATCATCTCATTTCAGTTGGCAGCAACTCCACCCTCCAATAGCTCTGGTCAAAAAATTTGAGTCATCCTTGACTCTTCTTTCCCAATCCCTACAGCCAATCTGTCAGTAAATTATTGTCTCTGCTTTAACCACCCAGAATCTGAATACTTCTCTCACCACCTCTACTCTTACCCACCATGGTCCAAGCCACCATCATGTCTCTTCCAAGTTGCCACAACAATCTCCAAATTGATCTCGCTGACTCTGTCCAGTGTATTCCAACACAGCAACATGATCAAGCCTTTTGCAATATTTCACTTCACAATAGTCCGCCTTTCACTCAGAGTAGAAGCCAAAGGACTAACACTCCACTCTCCAACCTCACCGCTGACTACACTTGCTGTCACTATCAATGCTCCAGCCACATGAACTTCTTTGGCGTTTCCTAAGTACACCAGGCACAATTTCGCCTTACAGCGCTTGCACTGACTTTTCCTCTGTGTGGAACATTCTCCCTCCAGAAGTGACATTCTGAGATGTACACTGCCTCTACACCCTGGCATCAATATCCAGGACTGCAGATTCACCACAGAGGAACCAATTTCCTTTCTCAAAGGTGGACCATAATTACCTGTTGTTTACTGAATAATTTAGAGATAATCTGAACACCCATTTAGTATTTTTTAAAAGAGTTTATAAAAACATACCAACCAAAACAGAACTTTAAAAAATACACTTAAGTTTTATAATATACTTCATCTCAATACAAAAAGGTTTCTAGCAAATGCTTTCCTTTCCCCCATTTTTCTGTCTGAATTATTCCTTCCTTTCCTTACAGCAATCTCCTCCAATTGATGGAGATGATCCGAACCTTTTCTCCTGATATAAACAATTATAGACAACATATTCCAAGAACTTTAGCTTACTAATTACCTGGATTTTCAATTTCTGATCTGTGCTAGGAAGCTGAAAGGTTTCATTGTGGTTAAGCATATGACTTTAGACTATGAAAGCCTTAAGTTCAAGTCCTAAGGAAGTCAATTTACTGGCTTATGGGAACATGGGCAAATTATTTACCCTCTCAGCTATACACGGGGGACAGACAATATAGGTTTCCCCACATATCCAAAAGAAGAGTGTTCCTATGAAAAACCTTTTGTAAGCTGAAATGGTGTAAAACAAAGCATTTAGCATTAATTTATATGAAAACGTTTTCATGTTCCCAAACCCAAAGTATAACCTACCAAATCATACCAAATACCCTTAATTACATTCAGTTTTACCCTAATACCTTTATGAGCTCTCTTAAGCTTTTCTGATACCTCAGTATACATCTTGCTAACAGCTGCACAAAATAAATCGAGATAAAGCACAGATGCGCACAAATTTCAAAGCTATGGTGGGTGGATGCTGAGTATGGTCCCGGGGTGGAAGCTTGGTGGTACACCCTGGCAGCTCAGGGTGCATACTGCCCCTATTACAGTTCACTGAAAAACACTCTGAACATTATTTTGGCTTTTCACTTCTTGTCAAAATAAAAAAAGCCTCTTCAGATTTCTTTTGGTTAGCAAAAACAGGTACTAATTTTGTAAAAGCGAAGTGGCATAATGCAAACTTTTGAAAAGCAGGGAATACCTGTAATAACGTGTAATAGTACTTACCCTAGAGGGTGACTGTGAAGAGTAAATAAGGTAATAAATATAAGGCGCTTAACAAAATTCCTGACACATAATAAACACTAAGGAAATATAAGCAACAATTATCACTAAATTTCATGAATGATTTTTCATGAGCTTGATACTATGAATAACTTTGTGACAGGCACTATTTTCTACAACCACTGGGATTAATGAGCAAGGGTTCACTAGAACTCACCTACACAGATCTTTTCCAGGTGATATGGTGTATGATAAGAGTAAATTTAATAGAATATCTTCTGTCCCAAATTGTTAGAATCACTAAATTGCAGGGCAAGTTTAGAAGGAACTTTACACCTGGTCACCTAGTTCAATTATTCAATCAGCCAAATACTTGATTATCTTTAGTAACAGTCCTGTTTCCAGCCGATCTCTGAGCATTCTGGTATGAAGAAACTCATTATTTCCTTAGGCAGCCCATCTGTGCAGAAGATTCCTTCTTACCCTGGGCAAAAACCTATTGCTCTAAATCCTCTACTAAGCATTCCTAGATTTATCTGCCCAAACTATAAAGAAAAAAAATTAACTTTCCACCAACTAAAATCTTCAAATATTTGTAAAAACATTTCAATTCCCGTATAAAACATTCTCAAAATGAAATATCTACAATGCTTTACACAATAACATGGCTTGAATTTTTTCAATTTTCTGTTGGTTTTCTCCAAAACCCATTCCAATGCATCATAATTCCTCTTAGAGTAAATGTATATATATAAAAAATATATTTTATTCCATGTTAAATGTTGACCTTAGAGAAACATAGATTTGGCTGCAAAATATTATATATTTTCCAAGAAATGTTAATGATGTCCATTACAAAATGCCAAATAGAAAATATGTCTTTTAATCTTTCTCTTTCTAGATACAGACTCACAAACATGCATGCAATACATACAGATAAATGAAACAGCACAGATTCTGGACCTGGACTAACTGGGTTGAAAGCCTGGCTCAATTTTTATGTGAGTTGGGCCAGTTATTTAATCTCTCTATACCTCAGTATTTTCACTATAGCTCCCTAATGCTGATGTGGTAAGGAATAAATGTAAAATGCTTGAAACAGTCATACAGTGAGAGCTTTAGCTTTTTCTTCCCATATAAATAACAGAGAGCCTTGGGCTATATATGGAAATAAGAAAGACCAGGAGACCTAAAATTACATTTACATTCATAGATGAAATTATTTTTCCAGCTAAACTGAGACCTATAGTTTAAATTAAGTTTAAGTAAATGTATATTCTGAACAGTGGACTCTGATTTTACACTTCAAATCAGTTCAACACTAACTGATCACCTAAACGTCTGTCACCTGTTCAAGTACAAATTTGTATAAAACAGCCTTTCTTCCAAATACTTCTTGGTTAAGCTGGGAATATGCATGTAAACAAATCACTATAATATGAATAATGCATTAGTTGCATGGATAAAGTGCTGTAGGAACAAGCAACACAGCATTAGAGATATAAGGCAATAATTCACAGCCTAATTTTTATTTAAAACAACATCTAAATGGCTGGAGAACGACTGTTTTGAACATTTTTAATAAACTAGTATTAATAAGTTAGTTTGACATTTCACATCCAAACTGGAATGGCTGCAAAACCAGCCATTCCACATGGAGCACAGGTTAGTTGTCTGGCTAAGCAGCACAGTCTGATCTTACTCTCAACTGGACACTGATACCAGGTTCCATGGCTAAGCAAAGCCATTCCATCTGCATGGCATGGCTGACCAGTGGTTCCCAATGCCAGTGCTCATGGAAGCATCAACTCCCAACACAGAATCACAATTAGTTTTTTAGTTGCAAGCAATGCCTACTTTTCTCTGTTTACAGATCAAAGTAACTAGTTAGTCACCATCCTAAATATACTATATAATAACAGAGGAATATGCTAATTAGCCTTTACGCCCTGAGGCCTAATGACCAAGCACATCACTACCAGATCACAGATCAGCAGGAGGGTGGGCCAGCAAGGTACAAGCGGGCTGCAGAGAGCTACAGGAGGGCGGCAGCGACCTACTGGCCCATGGATTCATGCACAGGGCTACTAGTTATATGATATTAAAATCTCTGGTTGTTGCAAGGGTATAAATAACCTTTGCTGCTCATGTTAGTGTGTTATCAGTGTGGTAACTTAATAAAAAAAATATGCTTTTGAAATTCAGTAACAATTATGATTCTAGTTATATTTACTTCTAATTAAGTGCCTCAATATTTGGGTACATATTATAGATAAGGGTTGTGCTAGATACTAGAAAAGATTTTATTTTTTTTCTTCCTGAGGTATAGATTCCACAAAAATAGTCATGTCACTGATTTGCAATTAAATACAAATTTTAGTTGAACTAAATTAATGTTTACTTTGCATTACTCTGCAAGGTTTAAGATTCCTTAAGTGCCTGAAAATAGTTCAATAGTTTTTTCCCCATTATAAATTTACTTTTCTATGATATTTGTTTGCTTTGATTAATGACTCTTATTGGTCTATACTCTCTGTAAAGGCAAAAGTCATGTTTATTCTGCTTACCACAATACCCCCATTGGCCAGGTGCCTAGAACATAGCAGATCCACAATATATATGTGTTGACTAAACAAATGAGTAATTCATATTATATACTCAAACTGTAATATCTTAGATTATAAAGTTAATAAAGAGTATGGAATGTCCACAATTAGTATCATCTTCCTTCCACTTCTTAAGGATTGTCAGTTATTTGGAACACAACTGACTGTAGAAGAAAACACTGAATATATTAAAGCCAAAAGATATTGTAATGTCCATATTCTAAAGCTCGCTCACATTGCGCTTACAAAAGTCCTCTCCCATCAGGCCTATGGGATCTCAATACGTATACAATACCAACTCCAGGTCTCTCTTTCCTAATTAGAAGCAGAGATACAAAGAGAAAGAAAGAAATATAGTGAGAAAAAGATATTGCTTGACAACAAAGGAGAAAACCGACCAGTATAAAAAGCATTTTACCCACACATCACTGAATTCCTGCACTTTGACATTCAGAGTACTAGGCAGAAATCACAGTGTCAACACACAGCCTATTCAGGATGCTTTGTTTTAATTAAGCTGTCAGATTCCTCCAATCTGCACCAGTTCCAAACCAGCTGCTAGGTACCTTGGGATTGTGGGGAAGATAAATTGGTGGCATTGTAGATAAAACACCAAAGACACAATCCGTGAAAGAAATAATTGATAAGCTGAACTTCATTAATATTTAAAACTTCTGCTCTGCAGCATAGTGTATCAAGAGAATGAGAAGACAAGCCACAAATGGAGAAAATATTTACAAAAGATACATCTGATAAAAAGACAGTTATACAAACAACTCTTAAAACTCAACAATAAGAAACAATCCAATTAAAAATGGGTCAAAGATCTTAACAGACATCAAAAAAGATATGCAAATGCCAAATAAGCATATAAAAAGATGTTCCACATCATGTCATCGGAGAAATGCAAACTAAAACAACAATAAGATACCACTACATACCTGTTAGAGTGACCAAAATCCAGAAACTGGCAATTAATGCTTGTGAAGACTTGGAGCAACAAGAACTCTTTCATTCGTTGCTGGTAGGAATGCAAAATGGTACAGCCACTTTGGTAGATGGCAGTTTCTTACAAAACTAAACCTCCTTATACAATCCAACACTCATGCTCCTTGGAATTGATCTAAAGGAGCTGAAAACATGCCCACAAGAAAACCTGCACACAGAGGTTTATAGCAGCTTTATTCTTAATGCCAAAATGTCTTTGATTATGCAAATGTATAAACAAAGTGTGGCACATCCAGTCAATGGAATATTTGGTGCTCAAAAGAAATGAGCTATCTAGCCATGAAAAGAGGTAATGCATAGTATTACGTGAAAGCAGCCAATCTAAAAAGTTTACATAATATATTATTCTAACTTTATGACATTGTGGAAAAGACAACACTATAGAGACGGTAAAATAGGTAAAAGTTCAGTGTTTGCCAGTGGTTGTGGGAGTGGGGAGAAGGGATGAATAAACTGAGCACAGAGTATTTTTAGGGCAGTGAAAATACTCTAGGGCAGTGAAAAATACTCTAGGGCAGTGAAAATACCCTATATCAGCTATTTTCACTGGTATGTCACAAAAACTTTTTAAACATGCAATATTACTGTAAGGAGCATTCACCTCTTTTCCCATAGATTGTCAAATAAGAAAATGACAATAGCCAACAAAATACTAGCCATCTGGTGTGAATGAATCAAAATACCTTTTTTCTGTCAGATCAGCAAAAAATACTATAAATTTTTTGGTGTGCCGCAGAATTTTAGTAATTAGTTTATGTGTGCCATGAGATGAAAAAGGTTGAAAATTGTTGCTCTATATAATACTATTACGATGGATATATAACATTATATATTTGTCCAAATCCACAGAATGTACAATACCAAGAGTGACTCTTACAGTAAACTATAGACTTTGGGTGCTGTAATGTATCAATGTAGTTCATCCTTGATTTAAAAATTCTCTGAAAAAAATTCTCTGAAAACATTCTGGTATTTTAACCTAGAACAAGAATTTATGGTTTAATGACCTTGAGTTTAAAAAAAGAGATCAATATTGAAAGGTGTAGAAGAAGGCAGTGACATATATAGTGTGTTTTTAGAATGTCCTGCATCAAAATGGTGATTTTTAAAAAGTATGCTTTTATTGATTTTAGAGAAAGAGAGGAAGGGAGAGAAACATTGATTCGATGCCTCCTGCACAGCCCCCAGTGGGGATCAAGCCCGTAACCTGGGCATATGCCCTGACCCAGAATCTAACTGGCAACCTCTCAGCACTTGGAACAAAACTCAGCCTCCTGAGCCACACTAGCCAGAGCAAAATGTTGATTTTTAAGTGTAGAAATTTAATAGTTCAGCACCATATAAAAATATTTCAAAGGATATTTGCCCTATCATTCTATAAAACTGAAACCATCATAAACCAGTTTCTAACCTATGAATAGTTTCTCGCCCTGACCAGTGTGGCTCAGTTGGTTGAGCATTGTCCTGTGCACCAAAAGGTCACTGGTTTGATTCCTATTCAGGGTACATGCCTGGTTGCTAGTTCAATCCTGGTCAGGGAGTAGACAGGAGGCAACTGATCTGTCCCTCTCCCTTTCTCTCACTCCAAAAAAAATTTTTTTTTAAATTAAACCTATGGATATAATTTAAACTATTTATTTTTAACAACGGCATAAATTATCCGATTATTTCCAATTTATGGGCCATTCAGTTTGTTTCCAGTTATTCTCAACTACAACCACTACTACAATAGCTGTCCTTTCACAACAATCCTTGCCTACTCATGCTTTTATTTCTACAGGGCAATAAACTAACATTTAATGAGCACATCTGTGTGCCAAGCACTATAATACCTTATTTGTATTATCTGATTTATTCCTGCCAGCTACAGCATGAGGTGGGTACTATAATTACCCTGTTTTACAGGAGAACACAGATGCTGTGATGTCGAGCATCTTTTCCTATAGCCACTGGCTATTTGGTTTCTCTTTTCAAGAATTGTCCTTTTTGTCTTTTTTTCTACTGTGACAACTGTAGAGGTACTTTGCATGTTATGGATATTAGGCCTTTTTCTTTACATATGTCACAAACTGCCATTTTTATTTCTTTGTTGTCAAATTTTGTCTATAAGTTATCAATTCTATAACTTTGCCATAAACAAAATTTCACATATATTTAGTCAAATATCTTTTTTCTTTATAGCTTCTAAATTTTCTCTCGTTTAAAACTATATCCTCCAGTCTTAGATTTTACAATATTCTCTCATATTTTCTTATATTTTATTGTTTCATTTTTATATTTAAATCTTTATATGCCAAGAAATAATTTTTATGTATTAGGTAGGAATGTAATGTTATTTTTTCAGATTAATTATACTTTGTCAGCACCTGTTATTAAATAAGTTGAATTTTCCAAGTAATGTGAAATATCACCTTTGTTGCATATTGTGTTATCTTTTTCTGAGCACTATTTTAATATCTGTATCATTAATTGGCAAACCAGTTTAAAAAATAAATCCATCATATCCATATAGTTGCTTTCATGCCGTAAAGGTCAAGGCAAGAGACTATGTGGCCCACAAAGTTGAAAATATTTACTTACTATCAGACCCGTTACAGAAAAAGTTTGCTAGTCCCTGGCCTATATGTTAATTGTGAACCAGAGATTTTTCACATGACTTTGAAGTAAATTTTAATTTTGACTAATAGAAAATCCCTTTCACTGTTTTTTCTTGGTTATTTTTGGACATTTATTTATTCTTTACACAGTGAAAAAGTTTAAAACTCTAGTAGGGTTGAAATTGGTATTGTATCAAATGGTGTTTATGTGATATTGCTTTGCCATCCAAGAACACAGTATGTTCAAGTCTTGTTTTAAGGCCTTCCATAAGATTTTATTATTTTCTGCATACATTCATTATCTTTCCTGTAAAATGTATTCCTAAGTAATATATAGTTTACTAGAGGCCCGGTGCATATGCACTAGTGGGGTCCCTTGGCCTGGCCTGCAGGGATCGGGCCAAAACTGGCTCACTGACATTCCCCGAGGGATCCCGGATTGCAAGAGGGCACAGGCCAGGCCGAGGGACCCCACTGGTGCACGAATCCATGCACCAGGCCTCTAGTATGCATATAAGATCTTTGGTTAATTCCCTCCTTCCCTCTGAGATTCATCAGTCTGTTCCATGTTTCCATGCCTGTGTGTTGAGCACCTGCCCCCTGGTGATCAGTGTGTGTCATAGCTACTGGTCGAACAGTCAAACAGTCACTTAGGCTTTTATATATATATATATATATATGTATGTATATATATATATATATATATACACATATATATATACACACAACACACACACACACACACTTGTTTGGATAATGAATAGTGTCTTTTGGTTATTTTCCATTCCTGGCTATTTATCAATAATATAGGAAAAACTATTAATTTTTAAAAATATTCATTATATATCATTTCCTTTTTCAACTAAAGGCGTGATGCATGAAATTCATGCAAGAGTAGGCCTTCCTTCCCCCAGCTGCTGGCACCAGCTTCCCTCCAGCACCCAGGACCCAGGCTTCCTTCCGGCCGCCGGCACCTGGGACCTGGGCTTCCCTCCGGCCACCGGCACCCCGGACCCGGGCTTCCCTCACAGAGGGAGGCCCCGCCCACCCGCTGCAGCCCATCAGTCAGTGGCCTGGGCCTCCTTCTTTGGGGCGATCGTGGAGCCCCCCAATTAACTGCCCCACCGGCTGGTGGCCTGGGCCTCCCTCTGCGGGGTGATCATAGGGCGATGGCTGGACCCCTGACCAATCGCATCGCATCCACCTTGGCTGGCCTGGCACCAGTGCGTGTCATAGTGTGGTCCCAGATGGTCGTCCGGATGGTCATTCTGCTGTTCGGCCGTTCAGTCAATTTGCATATTATGCTTTTATTATATAGGATTCTTTTATTCTCAACTGTTTACTTAAAGTCTCCTGAGTTTCACTGTACAAAGATGTCATCTAAAATACAAGTAATTATTTTTCTTTTCTACATTTACAACAATTTTTTTAAATTTTTCTAGTCTTATATAATGATTTAACACTCCAGAAAAAGTGTTGATAAATAATGGTGAGAGCAGACATCCCTATTTTGTTCCTGACTTGGCTGCTGGTTACTTCAACAAACTCATCTCCTACAACCACACCCACCTTGTTCCTGTTACTCCATCAGGCCATGCATATTCCTGCCTTAGGCCTTTTGCATATGCTATTATTATCTTCCTCACCAGATACAGGCACACCTTGTTTTATTGCTCTTCTTTTTATTGTGCTTAACATATGTTGCATTTTTTTAATATAAATTGAAGGCAAGTCCCCCCACCAGCAGAAAGATTGAGACTTGCTTTCTTGTTGTGGTATGGAACCAAACTTTCAATATCTCCAATGTATACCTATATTTACACAGATTTCTTCTTTAAGTCAAATATCTTCTCAAAAAAAGCCACCTGAGTGGTCATCCCTGTGTAACACAGTACCTCCCTTTACCTCGCTATCCCTTTAAACTTCATAATTTTTCATAAAACTTATTGTGACCTGATATAGATATAGTGATATACAGATTTGCTGATTGTCTCCCCAGTAGAGGATAAAATATTGTCTATTCTGTTTGCTGCTATGCCCTCCATTTCTAGCATAGCTATACAGTGCTAGAAGATGCTCAATGAATACTTGTACAAGAAATAAACTGAATGAATAGATAATTTTAACGAGCCTTTAGCACATCCTACTTTGACATGATGTGTTCCATAGTATTTTAGTGAAGAGTCTTTGACATAGGATTACTGGGCAGGTGCCAGGCTCCCCTGAGGAGTTCTCAGGCGCCGGGGCAGCTTTGAGGTCCAGGTACTCACACTAGGTCTCTCCACTGCTGGAATTTTGCCCTCCCATCATCCAGAGAGAAGAATAAAGTTCTGAAGCCTTAAGAGCCCAGGCTGGTCACTACCTGAGTCAGAAGAGCACCTGAATCTCTCACACATGCCTGTTCTGGCTTGGGTCTGATCTGAAGAGAAGTGAGGCATCAGAGGCTGGCTATGACAGATGTACAGTGCCCTACCCTAATGGTGCACAAAGAAAACACCATTTCAGGGCAAGTCTGTAAGGTGTTCCCTACTTAACCCCCAAGTTCCTTCTTCTAGAAATTCTGAAGTTGCTGTTTTAGGTGGTTGAATGGGATTTCTGAAGCACAGGTTTAGATGCCACCTACCCAGAATTCCCTTAGGAACTGGATTTCACTCCACTGTATGTAAAATACAATTTAACTTACAAAATTCGATCAGTTACTAAGAATTCTGGGAAAATAAGCCACACCAAAGTGCACGACCTGCTTATATGTTTTTGAATACTGGAAACAAAGACTCTATACTAGCTCAAATAGACTAGTAGTTCACTAAAGTTTTTTTTTTAATATATTTTATTGATTTTTTTTTTTACAGAGAGGAAGGGAGAGGGATAGAGAGTTAGAAACATCGATCAGCTGCCTCTTGCACGCCCCCCACTGGGGATGTGCCCGCAACCAAGGTACATGCCCTTGACCGGAATCGAACCTGGGACCCTTGAGTCCACAGGCCGACGCTCTATCCACTGAGCCAAACCGGTTAGGGCTCACTAAAGTTTTTAGGTTTTATCAATCAATGCATTTTCTAATTAATTCCAGAAATCATGAAAACAAAATTTAAATGTATATTTAAATCATATATTCTCACCTGAAAATGGGAAAGGAGTTTGCTTATTTCTAACGGGAGTGCTTTCTTATCCATCTAGGCATTTCCCAAATTTTCCTGTAGGAGGTCATTTTACATTATTCCTCTACTATTACACATTACATCTGGCGAGGGAAAATGTCTTACATTCATTATTTATTGTATATTCCTTGGGATGCTGTTGCTGTTTGTTCAGAGAGTGCCCCATGTCATTCCAAAGAGCAGAATCACCACATGTGGTGGTTGGAAAAAGCAACCACTGTGTCATCCACAATCAGACGAAAGACTATTTCCAACCCCCTACAGTGGGTTTCTTCAATTGCTCACGAGAATAAAAAGCAAGGAAAGCTACAATGAGTCACAGACTTATTCTTATTAGATAGCATTTCTACCATTAGTAGAGTGATTTATAATTTTTAAAACCCTTCTCACATTATACTTCAGCTTGTTACCCCAAGTACAACACTTTTTAGGTTCATAAATGGAAGATTTACTTCAAGGAGTTTTATGGTCATACAACTAAAACAAGGTTGCATTAATAACTGCAGATTAGAGTTCAGGTTACTGAAGTTTATATGTTTACAGGGCACCCAAATATGAGAAGAGTATTAATGAGCTAATAGGATTTTAAAAACATAATAGAAATAGACTTCTAGGATACAAAAACTGACGTTAAATTTATGTAAACTGAACACAAATACTTTTCCAAGGATGAGCTTACTAGTATATCATTCACTGGTTTGTTTGTGTGTGTGTTTGTTTGTTTGTTTGTTTAAGCAAAATTAAATTAAAAAGTGAGAACACTAAAGAGATCAAATAATCCTGATGCAATTTAAAATTTTGGTTAACTAGATGACTTTGAAGGGTCCACATGACCGTCCACAAGGAGACTTCATGAAGGGACTTGAAGGATTTAAGTGACTAAACACTGCTGTATCTTGTGAAGTTCTTTAATGTTATAATACAATTTACATGGACAACATAAATAACTACATTGCTTTTCCTAAGAAATTAAAATTATTTATACAAACTAAACCAAACTTACACCTTTCATTTCACATAGACAATCTGGGATACATATTAAACACATTTGGAGCATTTTGTTTAATTTATTCTAGAAACCTGAAAAGTCATCCTATCTATCGTAACTTATGTATCCAGATAAGTGTTAATTCACTCAAGAAAACTCCTATTACCTTTTCTGTAATTGTTGTGACCTTTTGTTTAAGACTAAGGACTAAGAGAAAGTCTCAATTTTATAAAGTTAGGAAAGAAAACAGAGAAGAGTTTGACTCACTTGCCCAAGGTTATCCAGCAACCAGTGGAAAACCCAGGCCTGAGATCCCTCCCTCTCCATGCCACCAAGTTCTGTGTACTAACAGACCAGGCAGTTGGCCTTACAGCCTGGGGCTACAAAAGCCAGGACAGAGCACTTCCTGGTAGCAAAATAAGGAAGGAGTATATCAGGTTATCCTTACAAAAGGCTAAAAGCAGGCGCCTGCTATAGGAAAAAACCAACAGCTCCAGCTGGAAGCCTTTCTCAACCATTCTCCAACACAAGTTAAGTGAGCCAAGCAAATTCAACTTCTTACTGTATATTTCTGGTGAGTGACTTTAGGGAGACAATTGGTAAAATCAAGAAAAGTAAACTAGTTATGACTCATGCCTACACATACTTGTCAAAAGACCTAACATACTATCCATGTACACCAACCATCTTCATTTTGATTACCAGGCCAAAAAGAGATTTAAATTGACTCTACTTGTGTAGCCCTGGCTTGATAAGATGGCTAGCGGCTTTGGTCCAACAAGATGATACATGTTCTTTCTCAAGATTAATAGTCATGGAAGTTTCAACAAGCCTCCCTTTCCCAAGGGTGGAACTGTTACAGACCACAATTTACTTGAGAGATTTGGGTTTTTCACATCCTTTCCTTGTAACACAAGAACCCTCTCATTGAATGTCTTTATATGCAACATATTATTGGACTAAATATCTCAGAGCAGCCACACATTTTAAAAATTACTTCATGGAAAAAAATAAATCAGACTATACAGTGGAATGCTGTTATCACAGTCACTAAAGAACTATTTGTCCTAAAACAGACTCCACAAAAATTGTCACTACCATAGGATCTGATAAAATCAACCAGCTACACAGCCTGAATTTATAGTAAGGTCAATATATATTTCAATAACTTAATATTTGGATTAAGAGTAAATAATACTCCATTTACAAAAACGTCATTGATAAATGGCTGAGATAATCTAATGAAGCATAGTTAACATTATCCTAGCAAAGGAAATAGCTAAGTAGGTGGTAATGGATAAAACAATGCTAGTAACAATATTAAGGTGTGTTTTTTAAAGTATGTAACAACCTAGTTGTTTTGCCCCAAATGTTGACTCTATAAAGAATAATTAAACAATGTGGGCAAGTATGGAGAAAACTAAAGTGCTGTATGTTGATATGAAAGAGAAATGTTGATGAAATTTTTGTGAACTAAACGTATTGACAAAAGATACAGTGTTTCACAGATGCAAAATATCCTCAAGTTCATTTGGTGGTTGGTCAAAGGACAAAAGTATCTAAATGCTCTTCTAAGAGAAGAATATTCACTCAAGTATTATTCCCAATATTATGCATTCTACTACACCCTATATTGTATAGTTGGTTGTTCCATAAAGGTGTTTCTTTTTCTGGTTTATTTATTTATTTTTTTATATGGAATGCTTCACGAATTTGTGTGTCATCCTTGTGCAGAAGCCATGCTAATCTTCTCTGTATCATTCCAATTTTAGTATATGTGCTGCCAAAGCAAGCACTAATGGTGTTTTGTTTTGTTTTTTAAACAGCAATTTATTTTGTAAGGACACCACACACCCAATACCCTTTCTATTAGTTTTTATCTAAAACATCCCTGACATATACATATAGCTTCAGCTTAACATATCCAATGACATGAAAACTCACTACCTTTTCAGGTATTCCAGAACTGAAACATAAACAGATCTTCTTCTTCTAGGTCATGACAGAGTCATCCCTGAGGAGAAAACAAGTCCTACTGAGCATCTAACGGACAATATCTCAAGTATCATTTCAAGTTATTTGAAGTTAAAAGAGTCATTGGCCAATGAGAGTATGTCCAGAGAATATCAGTATGATGAGGAATTTGGAAAGCAAAAGATTTAGTAGCAGTTGAAAAGATTGAATGGAATATTTAGCCTAGAGATGAGAAGACTACAATGAAGCTTGGAAGGTATCCAAATATTTGAAGACAAGTTTGTAGAAGTAGATACAAACGGTCTTTTAAAAGAATCAGAATCAAAAGGTGGAAGTTACAGAAAAGCAAATTTCAGCTAAAACCTTTCTAACAACTAGAACTGCACAACATGAGAACTGGCTGCCTTATTTCAGAGGAAGGCTCTACTGGGAGCTTGATGACTGTCTGTCAGGGTGTTACAACACAGTGCACAGGGAGCCGAACTCGGGGACTTCCAAAGTCTGTTCACTTTTGATTACTTTTCTTTTTCCCTATAGGATCTTGAGCAAAACAACCAATTTTGCTGCCTCTCAAGTTGTAAAACTGTGGTAATACAGCAGCATTATAATTTTACTAGAGGCCCAGTGCATGTAATTCGTGCATGGCAGCGGGAGGGCCCCTCAGCCCGGCCTGCACCCTCTTGCAATCTGGGACAGCTGGCTCCTAACCACTCTGCCTGCCTCCCTGATGCCCCTAACCACTTGCCTGCCTGTCTGATCACCCCTAACCACTTGCTTGCCTGCCTGCCTGATCACCCCTAACCACTCGCCTGCCTGCCTGATCTCCCTTAACTGCTCACCTGCCTGCCTGATTGCCCCTAACCGACTATGCCTGCTTGCCTAACCACCCCTAACCACTCACCTGCCTACCTGATCGCCCTTAACCACTTGCCTGCCTGCCTGATCACCCCTAACCGCCTCTGCCTGCCTGCCTGATAGCCCCTAACCACTTGTATGCCTGTCTGATTGCCCCCAATTGCTCGCCTGCCTGCCTGATCACCCCTAACCACTTCTGCCTCAGCCCCCACTGCTGTAGCTTCATCTGGAAGGATGTCCAAAATGACATCCGGAAAGTCGTTCAGCTGCCCAGTCTAATTAGCACATTATGCTTTTATTATTATAAACTAGAGGCCTGATGCATGAAAATTCGTGCACTGGGGGAGAGGGGTTCCTCAGCCTGGTCTGCCCCCTCTCACAGTCCGGGAGCCCTCAGGGGATGTCCTGATTGCTTAGGCCCGCTCCCTGCAGCCAATCAGGGAAAGGCACCGCCCCCATCACCCCCTCACTGCTGCTGCCACTGGCCTCCCTCTGCGGGAGGCGACCTTGCAATCGGGAAGGCGATGCCCCCATCATGCCTCTGCTGCTGCCACTGCCAGCCACGCAGCTGCCTGAGCCTTGGCCCTCACGGCCACCGCAGTTTGCCTGAGCCTCAGCCCAGCCCTCGTTGCCTGAGCCTCGGGCCCTGGGCAGGGGCAGGCCTTATCCATGGCTTGCCTGAGCCTTGGGCCGGCCCTGGGCAGCGGCAGCCGCCATCCGCGGCTTGCCAGAGGCTCAGGCAGCTGCTGCGGCTTTGTCTGGAAGGATGCAGCGTCAAGTTCCCACCCACCTGCGCGTGCCTTGCCGAGCACTCAGCCCCATCCACACGCATGCGCCTGTCGCGCACGCAGCCTCCTGCCAATCGGTTGTTATTGTGTGATGGTATGACGACAATTAGCATATTCACTCTTTATTATATAGGATTGTGGTATAAGAGAAGAGGAAAATACCTTAGAGAGATAATGAAGCATTAAGCAGCCCTATGCCTGTGGCAGTTAGCAACTGATCTGATTAAAACACATATGAAACAGAATGGTACTGAAGAGCTTTATAATGTACAGGATGAAAGCATAAACCCTGTGAAAGCCTTTGGAGCCATTAGGGAAGAAAGAGCATAAAGGTCCCCTAAGCAGCACCCTAAGGGAACCACTGTAACTTGAAAGTAGGGTTGCAGGTTACGTATTATTCTAACTCCCAAAGAGCAGCTTAGCCACGGGAAAATCTGGCTCTAATTCCTGTTTGTGAAATCTTTTCAACTGCCAATGTTTTCAGTCACATGGGAAGTGAGCATGTCAGGCTTCCTTCAAATTCCATTCTTCAAAAATAATCCTCTCTTCCATAGAGAAACTAATTAAAAACAAAAATCCATATTTCCAACCATTTCCCTTTTGGTCAGAAACACCAAAGAGATACTAGACTCTCAGATAAAAGGCTACTTAGCAGATTAGTCAAAATGCACCCCACCCTTTGGCACCACCAGCCCAACCTGCCCTAGAAGAGTGTAACCACACTGGAAGACAACAAACACGTCTCAAGTGATTCACACCAAGAAGATTAATAGTCCCAAGCCCCAGCACAGGGACTTTATATTGTTACTATACAATATGCCACACCTCAACGTCTCAATCTACAAAAATGTAGGATTAATCTCTCCCCACTTTTTCCTCCTGCCAATCCACTTACAGTTTGGAAAATGTCAGAGGGAGTTCATGCAAAATAGTATCAGTTCCATGATTAAAAGAACTAAAGAATAATAAGAGCCAAGAGAAAAGGATCATTTTATTAGTTTCCAAATATGACATGTGAATCAGAAATTAATAGAAAAATGCCCTAACAAAAAATTGCTACATATTATTAATGTGAATATAACCAAAGGAAAATTAATGATTAGAAGCAAAGCACTGGTACCCTGCAGCTTTTAGAGAGAAACTCAGCAAGAACTCATTTATTTAGCACTATAGGGGCTGAGTTATTCAACATATTTGAGAGTTCACCCCACTCATACCTTTAAGCAATAATATTGTATTTCAAACACAGTATACAGAACAGAAATTAATCTATTCATGATGACAGGTAGAATTTGGAGCACCAATTATAATACCACTAGCGGCCCGGTGCATGAAATTCATGCACGGGAGGAGGGTCTCAGCCTGGCCTGCACCCTCTCACAATCTGGGACCCCTGCCTAAATGATCACCCCTAATCACCTCTGCTTGCTTGCCTGATCACCCCTGAAAACTTGCCTGCCTGCCTGATCGTCCCTAACCATTCTGCCTGCCTGCCTAATCACCCCTAACCACTCGCCTGCCTGGCTGATCACCCCTAACTGCCTCTGCCTGCCTGCCTGATCATCCCTAACTTGCCTGACTACTGCCTGATCATCCCTAACCCCTCTGCCTACCTGCCCAATCGTCCCTAACTGCTCATCTGCCTGCCTGATCACCCCTAACTGCTCACCTGCCTGCCTGATAACCCCTAACCATTCTGCCTGCCTGCCTAATCACCCTTAACCACTCACCTGCCTGCCTGATTTGCCCCTAACTGCCCCTGCCTGCCTGATCATCCCTAACCACTTGCCTGACTGCCTGATCATCCCTAACCCCTCTGCCTACCTGCCCAATCGTCCCTAACTGCTCATCTGCTTGCCTGATCACCCCTAACTGCTCACCTGCCTGCCTGATCACCTCTAACTGCTTGCCTGATCACCCCTAACTGCCTCAGCCTCGGCCCCCACCACCAAGGTTTCGTCAGGAAGGACGTCCAGAATGTCATTCAGCTGCCCGGTCTAATTAGCATATTACGCTTTTATTATTATAGATGGGATCAAGGTAGATGTCTACCTTGTTTCTACATTAAATGGCTAAAAACTGCTGTGATTTTTTAAAAAATATTCTTATGCACTTTTTATTGTTTTTCTTTTCTCATAGAGTGCCTTTTTCTCAGGCTATCAATATATCAGCTTTAGTCTTACCAATATCCTTATCTCTGTCAACATAACTTTTCCCCATCTTCTAATGTGTTGCTTCTAAATCTAATAATGTGAGATATGGCACTAAGTAAAGAAGTTTGTTAGAATTCTATGCAAAGCAAAAGTTGAAGAGATATGATTAAGGGCCTCGTAGACACTCCTACAGAATTTGTGTTTGTGTACATTTATATGTGGGTTTTACAGCAACCACCTCAGCTACTGAGAATCCGATTCTACCTGCTTCAATGCTCAGCCACAACCTGGAAAAAAAAATGAGATTCTAAGAAGCCTAATCTCTAATAAGTGGAAAGTTCATATGTTACAGCACAAGAAATAATTTTTTTTTTCATATCCACTTATATGCCGCTACACATTCTAGTAGTTGTGAAGATACAGATACAAAAGGCAGGGACTACTGAGAGAACTAGACCAGGACTTTAAGTACAACATGAAGGGAAACCTGCTCTGAGCAAGCTGGGTGTAAAGCGCCTGCCCTGCAAACACTGAGAAAACAATGCCAGTTTGGAATTGCAGATTTGGAAGGCAGGTCAGAGAAAGCTTCCTGGAGGGAAATACTGTAAACTGATTGTTGAAAGACTACACAGATCTCGGGTCCATCCAGGAAGAAGGGGCAGAGGAGCCAGCATGTGCCAAGGAACTGCAGTAACAAAGAACAGGGTGTTTTCTGGGAACCACAAACAATTTTGTATGGCTAGATTATCACATATGTGTGGAGAAAATGGCAGAAAATGATATGAGATAGTAGACATGGGTCAGGTAATGGAGGACCAAATATATAACAATAAGATTTTACATTTTGTCTTGAGGGCAATCCAAAACCATCGGCAGAACTGAACTGTAAGTGTAGGAATCCAGTTCTTCCATTTATAAAACATTACTTTGGCAAAAAAAGAAAGGCTTAAAGGGAGCAAGAGGACACTATGTCCTAAGTAATCACTATGGCTTGAATAGGCAATGAGAATGGAAAGGAACAAATGGCTCAAGAGGTTCTGCAGGTGGTCCAGTGTAAATCAAAATGGGCTTAAACCTCTGGGTGAGAGGACATCGTAGATAGTAGCAACTATTGGAAAGTTAAAAAGGCATATGCCAGAGGTGTTATAAAAAAAAAAAAAGCTATAAAACTTGGCTAATGGATGTCTGTTCTACTCACAAAATTGGATCTATAATTTACCATTTGAAAAAGAAGATAAAGCTAGCAAAAGAGCCCTAGCTGGTTTGGCTCAGTGGGGACTACGGACTGAAAGGTCCGGTGATCCATTCCAGGCAAGAGCACATACCCAGGTTGAGAGCTCGATTCCCAGTGTGGGGCGTGCAGGAAGCAGCTGATCAATGATTCTCTCTCATCATTGATGTTTCTATCTCTCTCTCCCTCTCCCTTCCTCTCTGAAATCAATAAAAAACATTTTTTAAAAAAGCTAGCAAAAGAAAAGTTTAAAGACACAAGCCATTTTACCAGAAATGTGAAAGATAAATCCTGTATAAAAATACATGGTAAATGAATAACTTCCTATAATATCTGTATTATTTTATTACAGTATTTAATTTAATACTTACTATATTCCAAAATATAAAGGATCGTTTTCCTTTATTTCACACAACCTTTGATGTAGAAGGCACTATGTAGGCTATCCTCCCCAATCCTTCTCTTAATGTCTCTGCCAGGTGATCATTACATTTCTCCCGTTAATGAGGGTCTCATGACCACAAGAGGCCACTTATTTCATTTTTTGACAATCCCAACAGATATAAAGTCCCTTTATGGATACATCTGATATACAATCTTTTCTCTTTGACATAAAATCTCTTCTCTACAACTCCACCAAGTTTTCCAAATACTATACTCAGGACTTTCACATCATGAATCTGTTTTGATATCTACAAGGCAATTCTTAAAGTACCTTTAAAAAATAAAAATAAATCAAGGAGTTAATTTCTTCTCCATGAAACCAATAACCAGATGTTTTTGTCCTTGCAACAACCCATAGTCAGTCAGGTGTGCTTTATTTATCACATGCAGGTATCTCTCCAGTGATGGCTGTTTCACTAGGTGCTCATTCACTCCAGGGTAGAAGATCCATTATAACTATCCCTAAGTGACTTGTTTTTCTTGATTTACTGTCAAGAAGTAAGATTAATTTTGCTGCCCAAAAATGATTTACCAACTGAGTCATCTAAAATTTGATTAATTCCACTGAGAGAATTTATTTGACAAAGCTGACTTTCCCTTCTTTTCCATCTCCAATTCTAAATTGTGGTTATTTGGCATAAGAAGTATAACAGGCATTCAGGCCATAAGTGCCAAATCCATTCACTCAAAAACACTACCTGTGCAGGAAATTCTGATACTTTTCTCAATAAGCCAGAAACCCATATAATGTACTTTCCATTTTCTACTTAATAATTCAATAAGTTCAAGATGGTGCTTAAGAAATACCCCATTCAATGTCTATTATCATCCCTGTCATTTAACATTGTTCAGTGGTTCTCACCAAATAAGAATATAGACTAAGAGATAAAATTGGTCTTACTTGACGAATAAGATTACCAATTTAGAAGTCTGAGAAAATCAACTAAAAAACTATTGAAATAGATGAGATTCTGGTAAAATAACAATACATAGATGGAAATATACGAATCATCATGTTTTCTATTAAAAAATAAAAATATGTAATAGAGAAGTTTTCCAACTCAAAATGATGGACTGAACATATATGCTTTGTTTCCCTTGCTTTCCCAAGACAGAAAATTACTACAAAAGGGAAAAAACCCAGAACAGCCAAAGCATCTTAAGCTGGGGAGAGGCAGTGATTATTAGACAAAAGAGACTAAAATAGGTCTCCTGTGAATGTGTGATAAACATGTAGACCAAACAGAGGAAGCTAAAGTCCAGGCACATGAGGGGTGGGAAAGGGGGGTGCACAGGGGAAGAGGAAGCTGATCTCCCCAGAGACCCGAGATGGGCTCAGCAGCAGGTGTGGAAAGTGGGTATAAGAATTGGGAATGAAAATTAAATAAAGCAGCTATACCAACTGTCCCACTTTCTCCAATGAAGTATCTATCTAACCCTGATCCCAGAGACAATCCAGGCAAAGAAACTAGTTGCTGATAAAACCATTCAAATGGCCTACAAAGATAGGCCTATAGTGGTCGGCAAACTCATTAGTCAACAGAGCCAAATATCAACAGTACAACGATTGAAATTTCTTTTGAGAGCCAAATTTTTTAAACTTAAACTATATAGGTAGGTACATTGTTATGAACTTAATTAGGGTACTCCTAAGGCTTAGGAAGAGCCACACTCAAGGGGCCAAAGAGCCGCATGTGGCTCGCGAGCCGCAGTCTGCCAACCATGGGCCTATACCATGAGGACTGATATCAAAGAGGCAAGCCTAGCTCATTTGCACATCTAGAGGCAACCCCTCCTGCCTACAGACAGATCTCTCTCATTTACTCACCCTAAAGCAAAGTCTCACCCATGTGCACAGATCTGCTCAATTTTTTCCATAATGGAGATGCCTACTGCAGACTTTACTGTACAACTGCACCAGTCAGCTATTCAGAATAATCATAAAAAAGAAAAACTATTACAAAAGAAATAAACTATTGAAGAAACAGTGGTAATTTATAGAACAGAACTTTTTAAAATTATTGTTCTTTTATTTTATAATATATATAAGCATAATTTATATTATATTCACATACCCAGAATAATTGAAGAGAACACAACATAAAACAAACAGCATGTTACAAAACGAATTAAGCATAAGAAAATAACATCTGTTTGCTGAAATTAAAATATTCAGAATAAGAATTAAAAGATAAAATAGAGAAAATGTCCCAAACATTGCAAGAACACAATTGGACAACAACTAGCACAGAAAACATGTGAAACAAAGAATCAATCTAGGTCTATTATTCAACTAATATGAGTATGTTTTTCTAAATATACAAAAGGGAAAGGATATAGTTATTTTTAAATCAGTAATACATTCCTAGAGGAAAGTCACACCTGTGGCATTTCACCATAAAAGGACCAAAATAATCATAAAAATTTCCAGAAAAACAAACAAAAATCACCTATAAAAGAATGAGAACCACACTGATATCAAATTTTTTTACCCCATGAAGATAATGAAGCATTATCTTCAAAATCCTAAGTGAAAGTTACTGTGAAACTAGAATTCTATATCCAGCCAAATATTAATCAAGTGTGACTGCAAAATAAATATATGTTCTCCAAATAAAAGTGTTGAAAGCCTCCCTCGTCTATACATGTTTTACTTGAAGAAGTTATGTACATCCCTCATCAAAATAAGGGAGAAGACCATGAAAGAGAAAGTCATAGGACCCAGAAAATGTCTTTAAGAGTGAAATGGAGAAACATCCTTGAAGACTGTTGTGCAGCAGATTTAGAGAATGGTAGTCAAGACTGGAACAGGGAGGGTTCCTGGGGGCTCAAAAAGAAGATTCCAGGTCATACATAGTATTAATCTTCAAGATAATGTTAACGACTGGTTGTGTTTTTTTCAAGGAGAAAAGGAAAGGTTATTAAAAACTCTAGAGAATCCAAAAGAATGCCATGCCCAAGTATGAAGCATCTGAAATGTGGCAAGATATTATGGAACTGACACACTACAAGAAAAGGCAAACCATTTGATCTAGATGCCAAGAACATCTCCTTTAAGGGGCTTATGGGCTGACACACTTGGCCTGCAATAAAAAATAAATGAAATTTTACCCCCCCAGGCCATCTCAGTGGTGAAAACTATTTACTTTATCATAATAATATCAAGAGTGTCATTGATTTTTAACTTTTAGAATCAACCTATAGAGAAAAAGCTGGAGGATTTAAATGTGGTTACAGAACAAAATTTATTGTTATCTGTCTTGGCATTATAAAAATAAATAACAGAAAATAGGAATGGGCAGGGAAAAAAGGAAGTGAAGACAGGGGTAGAGGTCATTAATGTCACTTTCTTACACAGTGAAAGGTTGAGACATACTGAGAAAAGTTAACAGAACAAGATAATAGAGTTTTAAATAATTAAAAATCAAAAGGCAATCCATTAAAGGAAGAGAAATAACATAACTCAAAATTGGGGAAATGATGAAGGGAAAGTAACAGGTAATGTAAGCACATTTTGATACTTCATTATCAAAGTGGGAAATAAATGATGTTCAAATCTGATAAATGAAGATATATGTACAATGATACACAAACTGGTATCACATATGTGCGCTGAGCCTTGTATTCCTGAATAACCCAAAATTTTTTAAACATATTCTCCACATTTTCATAGTTACCCTAATTATTAATCCCACTTTCTCAAGGTAGAATGTAAAAAACTATGTTTTCCAGTCTCAATCATAGCTGAAATAAAGATGTGACCTAGGCTTTGTCAATCAAACCTAATCCAGCACTGAGTCACATGAATGAATGGACTGGGCAAGGGGAGTCCATTCTTTGGCACAAGTATAAAATGTTCTAGGGTCAAAGGAAGCAGCAACTGACTTAATCATATTGGCGTATATGCAATTTGTTCCAGCACATTAGTGTTTCATGTAACTAAGAAACAATAAAAGGCAAGGCATAACCGCAGAGCTGAGAGTCTCAGAGAAATTCAGTTCCATACACTATGCCTTTTGCCTCAGGCTGGCCCATCTGCTCCATTTCAAACGTGTTTATTACATGGTCCTCCCCAACTTTTATGCATTTTGCTCTTAACTCTATAACTCAGCAGGTTCAATCCTTCCTGACTCTAATTGCAAACCCTTACAAAGTTGTATAACTGGTCCGCCCAACCTATTTTTTCCATAAACCCTGTTTGTTTTAGTGAGTATTTCTGTAGAATGAAGGACATTGCAGAAATGAATAAATTGTGTTATAGCCAAAATAGCTGTTCCAAGTTTTACTTAAAGATACGGAAATAGCCATCAGAAGAACAAAACAGAGAAATTGTTAGAAGTGACCATGTTTAGGGAGTGAACCCCTTAGGGACAGGGATGAAAAATGTTGCTTTGCATTATAAGCTAAACTGAACATGTGTCGACATGTTCACGTATTACTCTAATTTTTAAAATCTCTTCTACTGCCACACATACAAAGGAAAAAATAGGAGGTGGAGAACTAACAACAATGATACTACTAACAATAACAACAAAAATACATAAAATATTAAAAAAATAAACTTAAGATGTGGAACAGCTATGCAAGAAACTATATAACATAATCAAAGCTGTAAAATAAAAAAAATAAATAGAAAGAAAACCAAGTTCGTGGAAAAAACAGCAACAGAAGTGGCAGGGAGTGTATAAGTTTGCAAAGGCTGATTATCCATGACTGATAAAAGTGCTGAAATTTTGGAGTAGATAAATTACAGAAGTAAAATGGTATACTTCCTAATTTCATTTTTCAAAAACCTTTGTAGACCACAGTTTGAATAAATTTTTAAGTTAAGTTAAAACAGCTAGATACCACAAAACCACAGTATTATAGAAAAGACAAGAAAATATTACCAGTTATAGCAAAAATACTACAATTTTGTAAGTGTAAGTACCATTTAATGAGAAATTAAGTTACATGACCATCAAAGTGAAGAACAGAAAGTCAACAAATGTAGATTTCTTACTTTACACTGAAAATGT
Source organism: Myotis brandtii (assembly GCF_000412655.1). Lineage (NCBI taxonomy): Eukaryota > Metazoa > Chordata > Mammalia > Chiroptera > Vespertilionidae > Myotis > Myotis brandtii. The sequence goes on along the minus strand of NW_005361873.1, from coordinate 116,535 downwards.
TAAACTAGGAACACAATGTACCTATAATCTTTTTCATCATGAAATGAGGTAATGATTTCTTTCTTTTCACTGCTGTTGCTAATAGCAAAAGCACAAGTTTAAACAAAAGGAAAATCTTGAGTGAAACTCAAATAATTTAAGTGTATAAGGGGGCACATCAAAAAGAATTAGGAACAGAAAAACATAATTATATAATTTAATCTTGCTTTCTCCAGTTCCATGTAGAAGAAAAAAGAGCCAAATGAAATGAAATATGAGAGTATAATTTACAAGGTGTGTACAGTATTTAGGAATATTATATACTTTTTAAACGTGTTATACAGGTGGGCAAATGTGAAAGTAAATTCCTGAAATGTTATAAAATATGTTGCAAGCTCAAATTTAGAAGCATATCATCAGCAAAATTCACAATAATTATTAAGGCATGAAGTTAATTAACTGCAAAATAACTATTCTAACATGAGGCCCTGTTGTACTATGGAAATATCAGGGTTCAAGAATTTAAGATGTGAGATTGAACTGCAGTTCTGCCACTTAGCTGAGGGACGTAAGACAAGTTCCTAATCTTTATGAGACTCGGTTTTTCTCATCTCTAAAACAGGAGCAATAATTCTTAGCACACAAGGCAACTGAAAGGATTAAACCAGAACACATACAGTTGCGACAGAAAGCCCTACCCAAAATAAACATGAACATAAATAGTAGTACCCTTCCCCATAAATACATTCCTATTGCCAATATCTTTTTTACTTTCAAGTTATTTTCAAATCACATCACAAATCAGTTATTAAAAATCACATCTGAAAATTATTTACAAATTGTGTGCAAACTCTGCTTGAGAAGCTGCATGCTTCTCAATAAAAGCAATAAAATAAAAAAGCAAAGGTTCTGGAGTCCAGCAATCTGGGTGGAGCCAGCTCTGTGAGCTGTGAGGCCTGGAACAATTACTCTACTTTCTCTAAACCTCAGTTTTCTCACCTATAATAAATGACATGGATGTCTAATTCAAAGAACGGCTATGAACACTAAAAGAGATATGCATAAAACATGTCATTTAACTTTTTTTATTTACCATACACTATGCTAAGCTTTGTTATATAAAATATATTACACAAAATTAGATCAGAACCCATTATTTTAATCTCCTTCGAAGCATATCTAAAACATAAGTCATAGCAAAAATAGACCAGGTAGCAGGAGTGACACACTCAGCTCAGTGTATTTTCTTTTCTACAGGAATTATCAGTTTCTCCTTTAATTTCTTTCACTGAAAAAACAAATTACTATTACATATTATTTTTGAAATTGAATAAGATCATTCAATAAATATTTATGAGCATCTTCTACATATCAGACATCTTCATGATTTTTTGAGATACCGCAATAAAAATATACAAATGCCCTGCCCTCATGGAATTCAGAGGAACTGGCCAAAGGTCACCACACAGAGCAATAGTGTAGTAGTCACATCCCAAATACAGCGTCCGAGAATTTAAAACTTGTTCCAATTAGTACAATTAAATAGTGTGGTCATGACAAAAATCCTATGGGAACAATGACTTGGCAAAAGTGGAACCAGGTTCCTAGCTGTCAGCTTTCCTCATTTGGGGCAGGACAACTGTCTATCAGACAGGACGACATTGCTCTGTCTGCCTGCTGTCTCAGCAAAGTCAACCTGTATCCAAAACAACCCCAAACTAAAAGAGGCTTATTTTCATTACTCCTAAAAAAAATAAAAATAAAAAAAAATAAAAAAAATAACAAATAAAAGTGTTTCATTTTACCCCAGATATAATATTAAGTCTAAAAGGAATTTTGACTCATTTTTTAAATAGGTCTTCATTATTAGAAGCTTATTATAATCATGAGTGAAGTACACAATTTTTAACATACAATTTAAAGTAACTCTACTTTTAGTTTACTATCATAAAACTATAAACTATTCTCAACGATTAAACACATGTTAAATCAGTAATTTTAAAACCAAATATACTTGTATAGTCAAAGAGACATAATTTTCACCTAGCCATATTCTTTGACTACATATTTTTACTAAAAGCTTATTTAGAGAAGGAGGACAGACAGCAGAGATTTCCAATTTGTTTTCAGTCCAATAGGTAATCAGTTATTCTGATATATACATTAAATAAAACATTTAGGTTATATTATAACATATGCTCTAGAACAAAAATACTTTCATACTACTTCAGAACTATAACATAAAAAATGCTTAATTTACAATGACACAGCCAGACCCCACTATGGAAAACTGGTGCTATTAGCCTTGAAACCTGGCTTAAGAGAGGCCTCTAGTGGTTGTCTGTAGTTATTAACTCCCCTTCCCACCACCAACCTCCACCTTCTGATAAAGCTCTTGTTACCATTCTTTCAGTCATTCTCTCTCCTCTCCCTCACCAATTAAAAACCTCAAGCAAAATAGCTAGTATTTTATCATTGAATGTATATAACTGGTGGCATTAAACCATATGGATTTTCTAAAGGTAAATTCTCCAACTTTCCCATAAAACCAATTTAGAGAATACAGTAAAATGCAGACCCTAAACATTACCTTCCTAGTGTTAGCAATCTTAGTAAAAATGAAATCTATAGTAGTCTAAAAAAAACCTATGAAAATAAAAAACAAACTCAAAGTCTACAAATTAGAATCAAGACATAAAATATAACATGTTTTTAGGTTTACCTTCAGTGGTACTACGGGTCTTCTAAACATGTTTTGCACTATTCACAAATACTTAACACTAACATTAGATGCAAATCCAAGTCTAAACTTGGTTCTCTCTATATAAATGATTACCCACATTCAGATGACTATGATATAACTCCTTTCCAGTTCCACTCCTACAATATCCCTTTCCTTTATTTTTGAAGGCCACTCAGCTTCCAGAACCACCACACACCCACCCCACCCTGCTAGCCTTAGGAACTGCCTTATCTTTATCCAGGGCCCCAGTGAAATCTTTTGAAGCAAGAATGGAAACAGCCTGGGTGCAAGGGTAGAAGGATGTTAAATCTAGGAATGCTGAACCCTCACTCCCAACTATCTTCACTTCCTCATGCCACAGTGAATCACTCCAGCCTTGTCCCACACTGAGCTATTGCTGAGGACTTGTCCTGCTCCAGTGATAGCCTACCCCACAAATACTCTGAGGCAACCGATACCTCAATATGTAGCCAAAGAACAACCATTTGCATCTATGGGCACAGCATCTTTTGCAACATAACTTAGGTTTAAAAGAGAAAGAAGGGAAACAAGAGGGCAAGGTGGAGAGAAGAGTGGAGGGAGTAGAGAGAAGATCCTTTCCATGACATTTCCTAACTCTGTTTAAAATTGAAAAGAGAGGGAGGGTTGGGGGGCAGGAGGGAGGTAAGAGATCGATCAACCGAAGGACTTGTATGCATGCATATAAGCATAACCAATGGACATAAGAC